>NC_092559.1:56037743-56288229 GCF_037038585.1 Patagioenas fasciata
TTTCAAACTGGATGATTTTCAGACTAGATGATCTTTTGAGGTCCCTTCCAATCCCTAACATTCTGTGATTCTGTGAAACTGGCAACCTCTCATGAGTGCCCCCCCCCAGGGATTGATATTTGGCCGAGCACTGTTCAACATCTTCATAAGTGGCCTGGAAGTCCCAGGGGACTTCACCTGATTGCCATGACTTCTCATATATCATGGAGAGTGGCTTGGCTCCAGCAGCTGCAGGGTAGGCACTCGGAAGACCTGGGCTGGACTCTGCAATAAAATGGAACTGGATTCAAGGATGCAGGGTCTGGAACCAGGCCTCAGATCACAGGCACGACAGGCAGGGTCCTCTTCAGATGCCAGCCATGGTCGAAGAGAGCAAGACTGTCATGATCTCCCACTTTTGTAGGGTGTATGATGTGTATGTGATGGAATACTCAGTTGGTCAGTTTTAGTCACCTGTTCTGTCCACCCCTCCTTGCAAATACGCCCCTCTCACTTACTGGACATGCAAATTTTATCAGCAACCTTGGCTGCTATAGCAATAAATCTAAACCTGGGCTGCTTCTGCATACCGTTGCTCACCTTATCAGCTCTGGAGTGAACAGCATCTCAAAAAACATGCAGCTAAATTCAGAAAAGTGCAGTTACGTAGAAGAACTTAGCTGAAAGGAAAATTCACTAAAAGAGAACTGGTCTTGTTTTTAACAAAACCAGGACAGTAGCAGATGCCTACCATAAGATCCCCATTGGAGATGACCCCTTGGATCTTGACCCAGAGAGATTCAATGGGGCTTCCACACTCACTGTAATTGGCCTCTATACATTCCAGGTTCTCCTTAACAGAGAGAGCCAATCCTCCTCCTCTTCTTCCCTGCCTATCCTTATGAAACAGTTTATAACCATCCATTGAAATACTCCAGTCATGTGAGTCATCCTACCATGTTTCATTTATTCCTATGATATCATAACTTTCTGTCTGCACACAGAGCTCCAGTTCCTCCTGTTTGTTCCCCAGGCTGTGTGCATTGGTATACATACACTTAAGGGGGTTGGTCTTCTGGTTCTCCTCTTGGGAGGCAGCTAAGGAACATTTGTTGCTGCTCTGGTTGGCCTGGATTATTCCCCAGTTGGTTGCAATGTCATAAGTGTTATCACTTTGAACCCTGCCCCCTGAGTCCTTCAGTTTAAAGCCTGCCTCACCAAGATGGCCAGCCTGTTGTCAAACATTCCCTTACCTCTTCTAGACAGGTGAATCCCATCCCTCTCTAACAGGCTACAGTCATTGCAGAATGTCCCATTGTCATAAAAGCCAAAACCCTCTCGACAGCACCAACCATGAAGCCAGAAGTTGATTTGCATTATTTCTGGCTGTACCCCTTCCTCTAACAGGTAAAATGGAAGAAAAGATACCTTGGGCACCAATAATTTTTGCTTGCACCCTGAAGGCCTTGTAGTCTTCCTTGATTCAGCCCAAATTCTGTCTTGCTGCATCATTTGTGCTTACATGGACTAGTCTGTGCTCTTGACAAGTTGTGGCACTCTCTAGGCAACATCTAGGAACTTAGCTCCTGGAAGGCAGCATACCTCTCGTGACTCCCCGTCAGGCCAGCAGATGGGCCCCTCAGTACCCCTTAGCAGAGAGTCACCCACTGTGAGCACTTGTCATTTCTTTTTGCTGTATCCAGTGTGTGCTGCTGGTACCATTTCTCCTTGAGGACCTTGCTTGTGGGTGTCTTTATTTGTTAAAGCTTCATATCTTTTTTTGTTGCAATGCTGGAGGGTAGGGACTGAAACCAAGTCCTGCTTTTGTGGGTCATCAGGGTCCAAGGTGCCTCGTTCTTTGTGGTGTCTGCCACTGGAACATGGTTCTGAAACCACTTATCTATCTCAGCCTCGGTCCCTCTAATACTGAGCAACCTATTAATTGTTTACTGCAAGTTGGCCACCTGACACTGAAGATCATCAACCTGTGTGTATCTTTTGCAAGTACTTACCTTTTCACCAGGAGAATGGTCTGGGCACCCACTGCAACCTACTGTCTGTACTGATGTCTCCTTCCTTGACTGATCTGTCTGGGTGGAAGCATCAAACCTCCCACGGGCTTTTCCTGTAGAAAACCTGGTTTTAACTCTGAGGCAAGTGCTCACCATTATGGTACTCTGAGAGGTTCTCTTGAGCTGGTAAGGTGACTATGCTCTCCCTGCATGTCCTTCCATGCAAACTGCTGCACAAACTGCCATGCCACGCCCAGTTTGCCCACCCACCTTCACAGTGCTTCTGGTTGCTAGCGCTCCCCAGGCTGCTTTTTATAGGCGTATGGGGGATGGTTACTGTTGCTCTGGTAATGCCCAGGTCTTGTCCACATCTCCTACAAGAAAGCTGCTGGCTCCTGTCAGGTGTCTCTGCTGTCCTGGTGCTTCCCTGCCTCAGGAAAACCCTCAGTGCACCAAGATCTGCTGCTCTGCTGTAAACTGGTTCAGCTCTGGAGCAGCTCCTCTCAGTAACTGACTGATGTCCCTGTTCATTGCAGGGGGGGTTGGAGTAGAAGACCTTTAAAGGTCCCTTTCAACCCAAACTATTCTATGATGATTTTGATTTCTAGTTTGACCTAGTCTTAAATGTTAACTAAGATTGTCCATGTTGGTTGTCAGTAGAATGGAGTGTGTAACACAAATAACCATTGTCCCTGGTTCGTGCTTTTTCCTCCGGAAGTGCCCTGGAAGACAAATAAATATCAAATAATGTGGACATGATAAATTATGTTTATTTGTTTGTTTTAAATTAAGGCTAAAAAAAGTTTAAACTTGCTATTTAAATCTGTTACCGATAGTAAATACAGCTGAAAGAGACCAACATGAAAAGATAACTGTGTTTTTAAATTCTCAACTGGCATACATAATAGGAGTTAATTTGACACTGCAGTCATACCATTTACCTGTAGTTACATATTACCTGGTTCCCCTCATTGTGAAACATACCAACTGCACAAACAACCCAAGGTCTGTTTTTTTTCCTTATATTAGAAAGAAGAGACTGATGATGATCTTGTGGATTCATTATAACCTTGAAGGAAGATGGAATCTTAACCACTGCAATTAGGAGTGGCAAAACCTACTCAGGCTACTCAGTTTTCAGTGGCAAGGGTTAACTGAAATCTCAAAGCCTAACAGAGGTTCCTTACTCTGTAGTGTGAGGCATTTGTTCTGTCAGTTGTAATATCTTACAATAAAGCATTAGACTTTGCTAAAGTAACTAGGTTGGTGCAAAAGGAATTACAGTTTTTGCATTGTTGAAAATTGCCATTTGATATTGGAATACATTCTTAAATAAATGTGGTTATGTTATACATCATTTTAATGCACTTTTATCACTTTATGTTTTTTTGCTATTGACTTATTACTTGCAGTTTATTTTATATTTATTTTAGACTATGGAAATGAAGTTAGACAAAAGGCAAATTCAAGTGATTTTCTTATTTGAGTTCAAAATGTGTTGTAAAGCAGCAGAGACAGCCCGCAACATCAACAACTCATTTGGTCCAGGAACTGCTAATGAATGTACAGTGCAGTGGTAATTCAAGAAGTTTCGCAAAGGAGACAAGAGCCTTGAAGATGAGGAACATAGTGGCCGGCCATCGGAATAATAATAATGATGATAAAAGAACATACAAAACAAGTGATGCACAATGCAATTGCTCACCATGCACTAACCAATGCCCAGCCCTTCCTGGAACACTGATCACACCAGTAGGGGACTTCAACTTACCAGATGTCTGCTGAAAATACAACACAGCAGAAAGGAAACAGTCTAGGAGGCTCCTGGAGTGTATGGAAGACAACTTCCTGACATAGCTGGTCAGATGGACAACTAGGGAAGGCGCCACAATGAACCTGCTCTTTCCTTCTTACACTTTATTTTGACCAGGAGGTCCTTACTGAGCCATGTTGGTCTCCTACCTTTCTTGCCCAATTTCCTCCATGTGAGAATTGAGAGCTCTTGCAAGAGCTGCCAGCTCTCTTCAGCTCCTTTGTCCCTGAGGGCAGTGCCTAAGGTTCATTGAATGTAAATAAAACTTTAAGGTTTATAGAACCTTAAGTGCTTTAGATCAGGATGTGCTGCCTTCTTCGAAATATTGTCATTGAACTAATTGAAAAAAAACAACCTTGGCTGTAACATTTTTAGCATTCCCAACATTCTTCTTAAATGTACTGTCATCATCTACAGTATGGAACATAATCATAGTTGTGTGACTCAACCTGTTGCTCCAGCTATAATCTCAGATGAGATTACTGTGACTAATGTACATGAGGACCACTAAGAACAAGTAAAAAAAACCCATTGCCCCCCCAAAAAAACCCCAAACAAACCAACCAACAAACCAACCAAAAAATAACAAACCAACCAAAACACAATGGGAAAAAACAAAACAAAACAACAAAACACACACACACACACACACACACACACACAAAAAAAAACAAAACAAACCCCTGAAAACAGTTATATGCTTTCCAAAGCTAGGTCAAAGTATTTCATTTTACTGGTTTTGGCCGGGAGAGAGTTAACTTTCTTCATAGCAGCTGTCAGAGACTGAGAAGGATAATGTCTTAAACATTGTGGCAAAACCAGTTCATCCAACCACAGGAGATGGGACATTCAGGATAAGGTGAATTGTGATTCACATATCAACAAGCCAATGAGCCACAGACAGAGGCCAGCTTGCTGATACAGGAGGTGGTGGAAATGTTGAAGGGCACGTAGACCCATCTTCTGATAGGCCCAGCATTGCACTAAGGGAGAAGACCCCTGACCGCCCGAGACCCTTCAGGACTTTTCCATCTTTTGCAATCACCCCCCAGTAATGCTTGCACAAAGGACCAAAGATTATGCAGGCAGGCAATCCAGAGGACTATAAGAAGCCCACCTGCACAAGTACTTGGTGGCACACACCCATCATCCTGAGGACCACTCTGCTCACCAGACTCACCGCAGGAACTGAACAAGACACCAGAGGACACTGCAAATCGCTGGACATGAGACTGCGAACCCCATCATAAACAAAGCAGAGACATAAGGATGGTGAAATCTCTCTCTCTCTTTTCTTTCTTTTCTGTACTTCTATTCTTTTGCTTTCCTTTTTTTAAGTAATATAGTAACCTAACATTTACAGCCCCACATGTGCCTCAAACTTTTTATGTTTACCAATTGAAGTTAAATCATAAATCCTTCTGCCACCAAATCATTTGTCAATTAGGCCAAGCTGCAAAATAAGTCTTTTGTTTACAGACCTTAAGTATTGTGTATACTCTTTTCCAACCAAGGGGACTGACAAACCTGAGTCACCTCTCCCCCCACCAATACCTCTGGGCAGGATGTGATAGCAGCTGTGAGAAATGCAGTTGTGATTTGTGCTGAAATGTTTAATGTTTACAGATATAACCAAATGAGGCACGGGCTCTGAACCTGGAAAAAGGGAAGGTGATTAAGTTCTATGTAAAAAGTTATGAAACTCGTTTATGAAGTTATATTGACAGAGGGAACTAACATTTTAAGGGTTAACTAAACATATAATGGGTGCCTACTAACGAACTAACACTTTAAGGCTTAGCCACATAATAAATGCTTAGTTTAGAGCTTTATGTAAACTTATGTTAAGAAAAACAGAACCTCATCGAATGCCAAGATAAGAAGTTTTACTGCACCTAGCTGTAAACTTCAGGAGACAAGATAACGAAGATTTACAGCAAAAGGGGGCGCCAGTCTGGTTTCAATCGACTTGGCAGCTTGGGTCCCAGTCAATTCAACATCATGAGCCAAAGGTAAAAAGTTCACTGTGAAGAAGCTGAATGAGCCTTCATCCAAAGACCCCTCCTTAAATTCACCAAGTGACACTGCGCAGGCGCAACAGAGGAGGGTCAAGGAGGGGACTATGGAAATGGTTATCTGAGACTCACTTTATGAATATGTATAGGTGTTCCTGGGGTCATTATGAATATGTAATACCTTACTGTATTTAAGCACGCTTCTTATTGTTAAAAGGTGTGCGTGTTGGGGGGAGCGAATCCCCCGCACGCCCAGCACTGTTTTGCTTATGCTCTAATGAACACGTGTTTAAGGAATACAATTAAGCAATTGGATTAAACATTGTTTATCCATAGAAAAAGCGTAAGTTATTTATTTCAATTGGTGACCCCGACGTGATAATCTTGGATAACTCTGTGTTACCTCAGGTTCAAGGGAGGCACCCCACTTTAATAGTGGCCCTTGGACTCGGGTGTGCGGAGAGCTACCAACGTTATTCAAAATTAAATCATAAGCAAAATAACTGAGAAGAATTGAGCTCACTCCCCCCAAATACTGCAGTTCACCCATAATCCAGAGTGCACGAAGGTCCCAACGGGAAAAGTGGACTGTAAGTACCGCCAGGTCAGGTAGGTCCTGATGGGAAAAATGGACTGTAAGTACCGTCAGGTCGGGTAATGTGATTGTGTGACTGGTGTTGGCTGAGACGCAACCTGGTTGCGAAGTGAGTGCGGAGTCCTTCTAAGTGTGGTTCCAACACCCCGCGAGGGGCTTGGCCACTGAAGGGACAAAGTGAGTGAAGCACTCTCTCTCTGTGTTGTGGGTTTGAGCCCCACGTTGTAAGCTAGTGTGTTCAATTCCCACGTTGTAAGCTAGTTGTAGTGGGTTCAATCCCCACGTTGTGAGCCAGGTTTCGTGGGTTTGAGGTTCCCACAAGAGGTCGAAGGGGAGCGACCTGCCGGAGGTACCCCCCCAACAGTCCATTGGGGAGGGCATGTTAGAGTTTTGGACCCCCCAACAGTCCCTTTGGGGGGGATTATGCTAGAATTCTGGGATGAAGAGAAGTTCACCCAAGGAAAAAGTAAATGGACTCAAGGAGTGGACCCCCCAGTTTGTAACAAAATCCTGGGGAGATATAAGAAAGAAACTAGAAAAACTCAAAGAGATAAGGAGAAACAAAGAGTTAACTCATCCCTCATCCCATCTGTTGGGACGGGACAGTTTATTTGGTGTCAGAAGTGGGATATTCTGTGAGAAGTGGTTTGGGGGGAATAGGAGCTAGAGGCTCTAAAGGAGGACTGATCGGTCTGTCCCATGTTCTCCGGCAGAAGGTCATGGCATCCTGGATCAAGCCAGGCCTGGACTGCTCCCTGATGTTGAGTTTACTGAAAGATTATAAGGCTTGCCAGAGTCCTGAGGGTCTTAGGTGGGCTTCTGGACATTGGTCGTCTCCAGATATTGTAACTGAGCAAATAAGGGACTTGGCAAAAGAAAGCAGATTTGAGATTTCTGCTGTTTTGGAAGCAGCATTGATAGCTGCCACGAAAGACAAGCAAACTGAGCAAGAGACCATTAAATCACTGTAGACAGATTTACAAGTAGAATGGTTTGAACTTCAGCAAGTGGAGAGAGAATTAGCTGATAACAAATGAATCATAGAAAAACTTGCAGAACAGTCTGCAAGATGCCTTTTAGTACTGGCTTTTTTTTCTTTGTGGGTATCTGTTTGAATGTGTTGCAGTTTCGTAAGTCTTTGCCTGTTGTATGGTACAATAAGGTCACAGATTGACCCAAAATGTACATTTTGTGACGATGAGCAATTTAGCTCCTGTGTGAATGTGGTGATGAGGTTTTGTGTGTGATAGCCGTTACTTTTTTTTTCTAGCATGCTAGCTTTATTCCAGCATCCAGACTTGTGCAACTCTGTGATAGGTTGTGTCTCATCTCGGTGTACTAAATTTGGCTACCAATATTAGAGAACAGAATGCCTGGATTCATCATTCTAGAGTGAAGAAAGCCTGTGAAACACCATGAAGGGTAACCTGGGTGCAACCTGGAAAACTATATTTTTCACAATCACCTTTTAGTCCTTCTGGGTGACCAGCCTGGGTGGTACTTTATGAATATGTATAGGCATTCCTGGGGTCATTATGAATATGTAATACCTTACTGTATTTAAGCACACTTCTTATTGTTAAAAGGTGTGCATGTTGGGCGGAGCGAATCCCCCGCGCACCCAGCGCTGTTTTGCTTATGCTCTAATGAACACGTATTTAAAGAATACAATTAAGGAATTGGATTAAACGTTGTTTATCCATAGAAAAAGCGTAAGTTATTTATTTCACAGCCCATATGGTGCTGTGTTTTGGATTTGTGGCTATAACAATCTTGACAACACACCAGTGTTTTGGGTGTTGCTATGTTAGGGAATAGAGTGACTTAGCTTATTGAATTAATTGGTATACTGCTTCTTATAGAACTTGTTGAGAAACTGCTTATATAGAATTCACTTAGCATAATTAAGTTTGCTTTGCCTAATTTCTGCAAGCTGTGAACCTTTGAACATTCTGCTTCCTTAAATACAAAAGGCTACAGAGTCTTCAAGCTAGAAGATAAGGGGAGTTGCATCCCTGCAGACAGTAAAGGAACAGAATGGCATCTAACAGAAGAATGTTTTTGCTATTACAAATAACTTATTTTCTCCAGCTGTGGGTGTAAAATAGCAACTGAAGGTCAGAACTTTAATTGACAGCCTGTCTGATGAAAATGAAGAGATCCAATCAAGAACAGGGAGACCCCAGACTCTGATTTTGCAATTGTCTGAGAGTAATGCACGGGGGGGGGTGGGGCCTTGGATTGTGAGGGTATTAGTGTCCGAGTTTTTTTTCTGCTCCCTGTTCAGGAGGCACCCAGCTCTAGCTGCTCTATGGTGTACCTTGCAAATAAATTATGTATTTTACAAGAATTTCTGGAATTCGTGCCTCAGTCTCTGCTGTGGGAAACCTAGGGAAAAGGAACTACTCTGACAGTTGAACAGTGTTAGCTAGGTGTGGCAGACGCACAACTCCCCTCTCTCCCCCCCTCTCCTGCAATGGGCTTAACAGCTTCTTTTGTTTTGACCCCAGAACCCGTTGATCAGGGTCATTAAGAGAGAGAAGGGGTGGGGGCACAGAGGTGCCAAGGAGCCACTAGGCGCCCACAGCCAGAGTAGGGGTGCTTAGAAGCGTCAGGGCACCCCACAGCCAGAGTGGGGGTGCAGAAAAGCTTCTGGAATGTCTACAGTCAGATCTAACAAAGCTACATAAACGGGACCCCCGAAGAGGTTTTGCCACCGGTTGTGCGGACCTCTTGGAGCGCGGGCCAAAGGCTGCGGCCGAGAGCCCTCCCCCTTAGGTAGGATGGCTGCCTAAGGTAATCTCCTGGGATCGGGATTCCCCCACCGAGCCACATGGGTGAGTGATAAAATTTTCTTTAATAATTCCTCGCAGGATCGCGGGTGCTTATTCCGTGCTTAAATATAAACACGTGTAAAACTTTAATAATTCCTTGCCAGATTCAGGCAAGTGTATACTTTTCCCGGAGTCAGGGACGGCTCTGGCATTGTTTTTGGTGAGCCACGTGTACGCATATTGTGGATCTCCATTGTTATTATTTGCTGCACCTTTAGTAATTACCTTGACTGATACTCGAACATGTATTTATGTCACTATTGGAGAGCTAAAACCCCATTTTCCACCGGTTAATCTGCTGCACCTTCTTTACCGAATAAAAGTTTGATTTGGACCCTGTTGTCCATCTAAACTAACTTCGGGGTGCCTCTGTGACATTTTTGGCGCAGCGAGCAGGGTATCAGATATGGAGGAATTATTTGGAGGATTGAGTAATATCTCTGCAGTCACCTGGGGTCTTGCAGTAATGTGGATCACGGTGTGTTTCAGTCTGGCCGTTTGCTTAAAGGTAGCACAGGATCTATGTAAACTTAAGCTCCAAATGGAGGAAAACCTTTTGCGGCAAAGCACGCGATCGGGTTTTTTAGAACAGACACTTGGCTTGTTAGAACAGAAATTTGAGTGGCAGAGTGAACGGCAAAGTGAAAGATTGAGTTTTTTGGAACAAAAACTTGAGTTTTTGTTACACAATGTGTAACTAACTTTGGGCTGCCTCCATGATACACGGTGTCCAGGCTTTTTGTTTTTCTCACTCTGCCCTACCAGGGAGTAGGCTGGGGAGTGAGCAAGAAGTTTGGAGGGGGACACAGCTGGGACACCTGACCTGAACTGGCCAAAGGGATATTCCATTCCATATAATGTCATATTCAGCAATAAAAATGGAGGGAAGGTTTTTTTTGGGGAAGGAAGGTGGTGTTAATTTTTTAATATAGATACCTAAATACAACATTTTAATAAACATACCTAAATGCAACTTTGAGATTTACCTACAGTCATTTTTATCAACGCATTTTATACATAGTAGATAAATAGCCAACAATATCTGTTACCAAAATTTCATTTTTACAATGTTCTATTACTTGCATCCGAAGCTAGCCAGTTTCCGTAAAGAGTCTATCGGCAGCTTGATTACTTTAAAAACCTAATTTTTCAGGTTTAAAAATAAGATTCATGGTAGCCTTACATTACACAAAAGACCAAGCAATATATCTTTCATAAAATGGTTTAATGGATGCATGCATGTCTGATACAGTAATACCAAATGTACTGAATTCTAATTATTCACTGTTGTAAACATTTTACAAAAGCATTGTGATTTACCTGGATGGATACAGAGTCCTTGATGGAAGAATTATTTAGTCTGAATCAGTGGCATGTAAATAATAAAGCTGACAAGATCCCTTCTGCATATTCTTTTGACATGATTCCAGCAAGAGAAACAGTGTGGTATAAAAAGTATACAGGCAAGATTGTTCTTACCATAACCATAAAACTATGGAAATTGTAAATACAAATTCAATTGGTTGAAACAAAGTCATAATTGTAACCAGTCAGAAATTACAGTAAGAAATATTATCCAGTTACATGTAGTTGTCAAAACAATGCATTACTTTCCTTGTCAGCTAATAATTCTTTTCCAATAACACAGAAAAACTTTGGCAATTGCAGGCATTGAAAAGAATTTTCAAAGTTCAAGACAGTCACAGCATTTTCTTTGCAGAAGGTAAACTGTACACCAAAACTCAGAGGCTGTAAAAACTGGTTCCAAGTGGAAAAAAGTGCAAATATCCTGCGCAGATAGTTTAAAAAGCTGCTGGTACAATCATTCACTAACAGAATCTTTGTTTTCTTTTTGCATAGTTCACACATCACCAGGAAAGTGACAGGGTGTGCTATTTTTGGCAAGAGCAAAAAAAGTGATACTTGTGTGAGTTGCCATGTTAGACATGCTGGATCCATGCAGAATTCCGGTAGAGGGCTGCTACCTGATGTTATTAGACAATGAATACTGATTTTGTTTTTGTTGAAGCAGTTCTGTAATAGCCAACAGCTTCTTAAGAACATGCTGTAAAAAAAAAAAAGACAAACAAAAAAACCCAGTACAACTCTACATTAGCAACTAGAAAAAACAAACCCCATCTTGCTTTAGTTTAAAATATATTTAAACCCCACACACACCCCTCAACCTCCCATCCCCCAGCTCAAATTCCCTAGTCAATAAGACATTATTTCAAAAGGCAACTGTAAACCAGCAATATGAAATTTATCTGCACCTGTGGAGACCCATTACATCTTGCCAACTTAACCTTAGTTTCAAAATGAAAGAGAATTCTATCTGTGAAAGTGCAGAACTGGGCCAAGAAAAAAAAAAGTCTGGTGGTAAAAAAAAAGGTGATATACAATTCACTTATGCACAGGTAGAACTACCCTCTTCTAACTTTCTGAAAACTTAGTTATTAAACTAAACCAAATGCAACTGAACATACACATAAAACAGGCTGAGAAACTGCTAATGCGCTGTCAGGAGTTCAATAATGTTTTCATTATAGTAGAACTATGTTCAACTTCAACAGAGTGATCCTGAACCATTAGGACACTTACAGGAGGAAAAGGGGAAGAAAATTCAGGAGTTTTCTTTATGAAAACCCGTGAGGAGAAATTACTTCTCTGAAGTAGAAATATAAGCATATTGAGGAAACAGTACCACATCTGTAATCATTAAGTACTTCAGATACAGGTGTTTTGAAAGAAATTATATCCCTTATCTGTAAGCTACACATATTTAATACTGAAAATTTCTACTGTCCTGTCTTGACAGTCTAGCCATCATTTTTGCTTTGTCAAGATTAGCAGTAGCTGTAAGTGAACTTGAACATGATTGATTTTGTTTTCCTCTCATATGCACTGAAGAGGCAAATTGTAGTAGTAATTAAACTGGATTAGTTTTGAACTGCTATAATGAAGCATTATCTCATTTTTAATTCTTTGAGCTTTCTTCTGCCAAAGATGATTAAATACAAATATATTTTCATCTTTTGGAAAATCACCATAAGAGCTCCCAGTAACCTCCCCTTATTTAAAAAACATTACTGCCTTAAAATGCATTCTTTGAGTAACATCTGCTGCCAGGAGAAAGAAATATAGATTTATTGTCTACCTAGGTTTAAATAAAGGCCTTCAAAGAGTCAGAATATAGGAAGATCAGTCTTTAAACCATGAGAATAATAAGATTACAATAAGTTATTTTGAAACAATGAAGTTAAAAACTATTTTAAAAACTACCCCTTCGAAAATGAGTCATTAAATAGTTTAAGCTGATACTTATTAAATTTAAGGAAGACCATCTCTAAACAAAAAGGCTTTCTATAGTACAACTTCCCGTCCTCAAATCATTAGCATTACAAAGATGAAACTACTTATCTAGTGCACAGCACAGTATACTAGTCAAGCATGCCAAAACATATTACTGTGCAATAAGTAAAATTGCTGACTTGAAGTTCATTATAAATAGTAGACCATAGGCAAGTATATTACTTTTGTATTACAGTATTTTGAGACAATGCATGAAATCACATGTTTTTTTTTTTCTCTTAAAAAATAAGTGTTCATAAAAGCTATATAATTTAATAGTTGGAACAGAACACTCATTTATAGTGTTTTCTAGTGAAGTTTGCAATGCTTGTTTACAAATGTAATAAATCAGGAAGCAAAAACGTAAGTAGTGATAGAAAGCTAAGGAAAATAAATTTAACTATTTAGTTTTCAATTAGAAGAACTAGATCCTAAAACTAGAGCCTGTCAGGAGACAGTAATTTCTTGGGTCTAGGCTTCCTATAGAAACTAAACTTCACCTGAAAACTAATAAAACAAACAAACAAACACAACAACAACCAAAACCAACCAACCAAAAACCCCAAACACAACAAAAAAAAGCAAAAACCCCAAACCAAAACATTAAAAAAAAAAATCCAACCCACTGCTTTAAAACATCTTTGGTTTTGTTGTATAAATACTTAGTTCATAGTTTTGAGCTTGGTTAACTGTATGACTAGCAATCTCTTGGTGAAATGTACATATTATTTATCACTCATACTGCTGGACAAAAAAATTAGAAAAGAACCACGGTATTAAGCAACAACTCAAGACATGCTATCTATACCTGTGATTTTTGTTAACCATCCTAGTTTACCTGCATTACACCTCGCTCATTACTGAGTGTCCGAAGTTCATCTGAATGTGCCACACACATCTCATGCAAGGCTGCCAGATAACGAGATAAGTCAGTTCTAGAGTGCTCTGTAGTGTCTGGAAGCTCAGGAACATTCTTTAACAAAAATTATGAGAGCAGACTTAGAATGGTGAGTAGCCAGGCATATAAGAAATTAAATTACGGTTCTATAGACCCGCCAACAACTGTTTTGATACTGCAAACAAGTACTGCAATGTTTTTCTTCACAATTAAGCCTTCTGTCCATGTTATCTAATACAAATTATATATTTCCTCCTCTCCACAAGCATCTATTTTATGAAGACATTTTAATTATGCTTACACATTTTATAAATAGACAGCAATTCCTATTCCTACTAGGAGGGTTCTACTAAAAGGTTTGATGTTGCTGTGCTACCTCTGAGCTGGCCAGAAAGATACTGAGAATAGAGATTCATATTATATCCTTCCCTCAAATGAAGGGGATCCATGCATTAAGTGTGGTTTTTTGTTTGTTTTGTTTTGTTTTTCTTGTTCTTTCTTTTCTGCTATTTCTTAAATCAGACAATAGCAGCAGCAAAAATGGACACCAAAAAAACCCCAAACTATCAAGACAGTAAATCCACTGATAAAATAATGTCATTAAAACAGTAGATTAATCATTTTTTTAAACCAAATGGTTTTCTGGGTCCTCATGCATACTCTACCATTTAAAGAAAAAAAAAAGTATATCATAATATGCAGAAGTTGACATTTAACCAGAAGAAGGTGACATATGGCAATCCACCTGAATAATACACTTCAAAACACTCATTCCTATAGATTATAAAAATAATCTGAGAGGTCTTCTAAGTAACTTTTAATGGATCAGTTCAGGACGCTAGGCACATTCCTTTCATCTTCATTTTTGAAACAAATTATTGGTTTAAACATACACATATATACATACGTGAGCTCCTAGTTCTTGTCATAGCTATCATAAACAAAACAGTAACAGTTTTAAAGTGAACGACAATTATTTTATTTTTAACTCTTAATATCTACAATTCATGCAGTGAGACATTTGGCAATGTATAACTAAAACTGAACATAATATATTTAAAACTTCAATTTTTTCAATCTCAGGTCAAAACCATATGACAAATTACACATCAGAATTTTTTGTTTTAAAATATATATTAAAAAAAGGGTATTTTTGACCAAAGGCCCTAATCCATGGGGAGAAGCTCAAATAGATCTCATGTCTACAGTAGTACTAAATAAACAAAATTTTTCTAACAAGACATTTGATTGGTTTTTTTTCTGTGCAACAGGCCAGCAATCTGCAGTCCCTAAACATGCATAAGGAAAATTTTTCAGTAACAAGCATTCAAAATTGTGTGGAAGCTGATGCATTTTTGAGCTAGTTAACAAGAACTTAAAGAATTTTAATTTACAATGTTGCTATACAAGTTCCAGTTAATCTTTTTTTAAACCACTTACCCCAAGTTCATCTAAGAACATGATCATGCGATGTTTGTTACTCTTGATGAATGGATTTACCCCCTCCATATATGGCTCCTAGTAATATTTAAAAGCATTTATTAGAATAAATCAATATTAATTTAATAGTCATACCCAAAGTGAACAAATTGTAATCAGAGACCAATGACACTGTAAAACACAAATATGTCATCTGGAGTGATTTTTTCAAGGGAATTTGTAATGAGTGGAGTACAACCAGTCAGAAGATCAGTGGCGCAGGGTCTAGTTGAAGGCCTGTAGCTAGCAGTGTTCTCCAGGTTGTCAGTACTGGGTCCAGTTTTGTTCAACCTATTCATCAATGACCTGGACGAAGGGACAGTGTGTACCCTCAGCAAGTTTGCTGATGATACAAAACTGGAAGGAGTGGCTGATACACTAGAAGGCTGTGCTGCCATTCAGCGAGATCTTGACAGGCTGGAAGACTGAGCAGAGAAGAACCTAATGAAATTCAGCAAAGGCAAGTGTAGGGGCCTGCAGCTGGGGAGAAATAACCCCATGCACCAGTACAGGTTAGGGGTTGACCTGCTGGAAAGCAGCTCTGCAGAGAAGGACCTGGGAGTCCTGGAGGACAACAGGTTGACCATGAGCCAGCAATGTGCCCTTGTGGCCAAGAAGGTCAATGGTATCCTGGGGTGTATTAAGAAGAGTGTGGCCAGCACATCGAGGGAGGTTATCCTCCCCCTCTACTCTGCCCTAGTGAGGCCATCTCTGGAGTACTGTGTCCAGTTCTGGGCTCCCCAGTTCAAGAAAGACAAGGAACTACTGGAGAGAGTCCAGCAAAGGGCTACCAAGATAATTAAGGGACTGGAGCATTTTTCTTATGAGGAAAGGCTGAGAGAACTGGGTCTGTTTAGCCTAGAGAAGATTGAGAGGGAATCTTATCAGTGCTTATACATTTCTTTAAGGTGGGTGTCAAGAAGATGGGGCCAGACTCTTCAGTGGTACTAAATGACAGGATAAGGGGCAATGGGCACAAATTGAAACACAGGAAGTTCCATCTAAATATGAGAAACTTCTTCACACAGAGCACTGGAACAGGCTGCCCATAGAGAGTCTCCTTCTCTGGAGATATTAAAAACCTGCCTGGACACATTCCTGTGCAACCTGCTCTAGGTATACCTTCCTTAGCAGGGGTGTTGGACTAGATGATCTCCAGAGGCCCCTTCCAACTCCAACCATTAGGTGATTACAATTTTGGTATTCCAGATGGATTCTGAAATTGTTTATGTATGCAATGTGACATGAAATTTTACATTTCTGAAATATTGAAGATGGATGACTTTTTTTCATTGCAGTTATACAATGGAGAAAACACCTTCAGAGGTAACATCAGGACATAAGTGCCTTCCTTCTTGTTCTTTTGTTAATGCTTACATTGCAAGTTTATAATAGTAGCCTGACCTCACTTTCTTTCATTATGCTTAAGGCAATAAATATTTTATTGTTCAACCATGTTGCAACTGGGGAACCACAACAGACCAATTGTCGCTGTCATTCTTTTTGTAATTCAATAGAAACTTTGTTAAAAGCTGAGGCTTTTTAGTGCAACTTGTAAAACTGGTTTACAAAAATATGTCAAGCAATATGAAAATGAGTACAAATAAAGGGGGTATTTCAAAATGCTGTACCAACAGAAAACACCAATCTAAGGAATAAGTAGAGAAAAAGTGTGCGTATGTAGGGGGGGAGCCAGAGGTTGGTAAGTGTTCATTTGTTTCAGAATTAATATACTCAGTTTGAAACTGAATTATTACATATAGTATATAAAAGAAAATGGATGTGGAATGTATTTAAAGGTTCTGTACAGAGACATGCCAATATTACTGAAAGATGTCTCCTCATTTTGACATCAAATAATCAACAAAAATGCAAAAAGGGCTCCCATGTTCTACTTAAGGTAGATGATACATCCTTCTGGAATGGATTCTTTCTAATCACAGATTTCTACCCTAGCCTGTTTCGGTTGTCTTTTTGATATGGATATTCCTAAATAAAATGTACCCATTTTACCATTACATAGATGTTTTCTTTGTGGAGGGATGTCTATCTGCCTCTCTTCTCCCACTTCTCCAACTCCAACACCCATCTAGTTAACTGAGGGAAGCCAGCAGATGGGGTATTTCTGGATGCAGGAACTGAATGTACATGAAGTTTGCCAATAATACTAAACTAGGAGGAGCTGTGGACTCACTCAAGGGTAGAGAGGCCTTATAGAGAGATCTGGATAGACTAGAGAGCTGGGCAATCACCAACTGTCTGAAATTTAACAAGAGCAAGTGCTGGATTCTCCACCTGGCATGTGGTAATCCTGGTTACATGTACAAATTTGGGGATGAGAGGCTGGAGAGCAGCCCTGCGAAAAGAGATCTGGGGGTTTGGGTTGATGGCAAGTTGAATATGAGTCAAAAGTGTGCCCTGGCAGTCAAAAGGGTCAACTGTGTCCTAGAGTGTATCAAGCACAGCATAGCTAGCTGGTCAAGGGAGTTGACCGTCCCACTCTATAATGCACTGGTGTAGCCCCACTTCAAGTACTGTGGTGCATCTCAGCATAAGAAGGACATCAAAATATTACAGTGTATCCAGAGGAGGGTGACCAAGATGGTGAAAGGCCTTGGGGGCAAGACTTACGAGAAGCAGCTGAGGTTACTTGGTTTGTTCAGCTTGGAGAAGGCTGAGGGTGCCAATCTCCTCACTCTGGTGACCAGCGATAGGATACAAGGAAACGGAATGAAGCTGCATTAGAGGAAGTTCAGATTGGACATAAGGAAAAGGTTCTTCACTGAGAGGGTGGTCAGTAACTGGAAGAGTCACAGCACAAAGCCTGTCAGAGTTCAAGGAGCATCTGGAAAACGCTCTCAGTCATATGGTTTAGTTTTAGGTAGTCCTGCGAGGAGCAGGGAGTTTGACTCGCTGATCCTTATGGGCCCCTTCCAACTTGAGATATTCTATGAATACTAGAGTATTAATGCTACCCTTTTGGTCACTGACAGACAGAAAAAACAGTCCACGTATTTGCACTGTTGCCTTCGGAACAAATGTCTGAGTTTATCTGTTCTCAGAGCATGAAAAGACAGTTGTATCACTCTAATACCTACTAGTAGAGTCATTGGTTCATCAATTACTTTAACAGGTCACTGCTGTTGTTCATACTATTAGGTTGGTGCAAAAGTAATTGCAGTTTTGGATGGTGAATTTCAAATCATTATAACTAGGCTCAAACACATCTTTATTAATCAAAATAGGAACCATTACAGTCAACACATTTTTGCCAATGAGAAATAAGTTTGTTTATTCCTGTAGCATAAAAATCCATGCTTTAGGATTCGAGAAACTCTTGGAAAGCATTTTGTGCATCCTGCTGGTTGTGGAAGCGTTTTCCCTGTAAAAAGAGGCAAAGATGAGGAAGAGGAGGCAAAACTTCATATCCCAATTCATTCAACTTTTGAAGCTTTGGTCGTGTGATGTGCAGTCAGGCATTATTGTGGACAAGAACTGAGCCCTTTCTGTTGACCAATGCTGGCTGCAGGTGTTGCAGTTTTTGGTGCATCTCATCAATTTGCTGAGCATACTTCTCAGATGGAATGTTTTTGCTGGGATTCAGAAAGCTGTAGTGGATCAGACCAGCAGCAGACCACCGAACAGTGACCATGACCTTTTTTTGGGTGCAAGCTTGGCTTTGGGAAGTGCTTTGGAGGTTCTTCTCAGTCTAGCCACTGAGCTGTTTGTCACCAATCGTGGTATACAATCCACTTTTCCTTGCACGTCACGGTCTGATCGAGAAATGGTTCATTGTTGTTGTGTAGAATAAGAGAAGACAACACTTCAAAACGATGATTTATTTGATTTTCGGTCAGCTCACGAGGCACCCACTTATCGAGCTTTTTCACCTTTCCAATTTGCTTCAAATGCTGAACAACTGTAGAATGGTCAACGTTGAGTTCTTCGGCAATTTCTCATGTAGTTGTAAAAGGACAAGCTTCGATGATTACTCTTAATTGGTCGTTGTCAACTTCTGATGGCCAGCCACTATGCTCCTCATCTTCAAGGCTCTCATCTCCTTTGTGAAACTTCTTGAACCACCAGTGCACTGTATTTTCTTTAGCAGTTCCTGGGCCAAATGCTTTGTTGATGTTGCAAGTTTTCTCTGCTGCTTTACGACCCATTTTGAACTCGAGTAAGAAAATCGCTCAACTTTTCTTTTTGTCTAACATAATTTCCATAGTCTAAAATGAATATAAAATAAACAGCAAGTAATAAGTTAGTAGCAAAAAACCATAAAGCGAGAAAAGCACATTCAAAAGATGTATAACATAATCACATTTATTTAAGAATGTATTCCAATATCAAACAGCAAATTTCAACAATGCAAAAACCGCAATTCCTTTTGCACCAAACTAATACCAGATTCAAAATCTTCATGGTATGTACCAAATCATTCACATAAGTTTCTAGATGACTCATTCTCAAATGATTGACTCCTCTTTCCAATTCAGCCAGACTTTATGCTACTTCTCTAGTTTAAATCAATATCCTGTTGAGCTCCAATTGAAGAGGATAGAAGAAACTGCAGGAAGAAGGTCTCCTTGCTGATGAAGACACCCAGGTCACACATCAGGATTCGCACAAGAAAACCGCAAAGGACTTTTGTCTGTATTAAACAGGAACATTGAAATGTATTTGAAATGCAGTTCTAGACTGTTCTGTGTAAAATTATATTCACCTTAGCTCCAAATTCAACCAGATTTGCTAAATTCTGCACAGACTTGGCGACCAGCGTCAGTGTTCTTGCAGCAGTAGGGGAAGGAGAATCTGAGAGGAATACAAAGTAGAGAGTTACTGGTCATTTCATTTAAAACTTCCAGTAATCACATGAAAGTTATGCTCTTCTAAAATTTGTTATTTATCACGGAATTAAATACTTTGAATGCTGTAACAGAACTGCATGTGGAAAATATCTCGTGATCAAGTAAACTTTTGTTGTTTTAGTAATTATGTCCACAAAAAATAATAATATGCATATCTTTCTGTATTAGCTGCTTACAGAACAAAGTAAGCAAAATAAAGTGTTCCTCAGAGGCCTACGGTTAACAAAAGTTTTATGAATTAAGTGAAAAGCCTTTTCACAAAAATCAAACAACTCTGTTAAAAGGAAGATTTGTTGTTAGAATCTAATAAAATAATTAAGTTTACCCTTTTCCTTATTTACATATACCCATATAAGTACGTCTTGAATTGTTATGCAAATTATACTTTAAATTACAAGTAACAAGAAAGACTAAACACTGTATGCAATCATGGCTTGTATTTCCATGAAAATATAGCTATTTACTGCACCAATCAAATCCACAATCACTTGTTGGAAAAAGTTTTTTTAACTGACTATGAGACTACTGTTAAGCATAGGGGGTTTTTTTTGCTTGTTTTTGAACAGTTATGGTCAAATCTGGTTTTCTAATTACAGGGCATTGAAGTGTTCCAAAATTGACATGGTTATTATATAAACTCTAAATTTTACAGTGCTTCATAAGAATGTGTCCTGATTTCAGCTGGCATACAGTTAATTTTCTTCCTAGTAGCTGGTATAGTGTTTGATAACACACTGATGTTTTAGTTGTTGCTAAGCAATGCTTACACCAAGTCAAGGACTTTTCAGCTTCTCATACTGCCCTGCACATGAGGCGGCTGTGAATGCACAAGAAGTTGGGAGGGAGCACAGCCAGGACAGCTGACCTAAACTGGCCAAAGGGATATTCCACACCATATGACATCATGGTCAGTATGTAAACTTGGAGGAAGCTGGCCAGGGGCACAATCCCTGCTTGGGGACAGGCTGGCCATTGGTCATCAGGTGGTGAGCAATTGCATTGTGCCTCACTTGTATATTCTTTTATCATTACTATTATTATTTTATCTTCTTTTGCTGTCCTATTAAATTGTCTTTTTTACTTTTTTTCTGCCTTTCTCCCCCATTCCACTGGCAGGGGAGGGTGAGTGAACAGCTGTGTGGTGTTTAGCTGTCTGCCAGGTTATACCACAACAGAATGCTATATACTCTTCACTGTCTATCTGTATATTTTCATTTTCTGTCTTTCTGCCCCCTTCCCTGCTCAGCACTGCAATTAATTAGAAATAAGTTCTAACTTTTTAGGTATAGCTGGAGTTTAGATTGAAGCACTAATCTCAGTTGTCCATAGCATCTAGTGCTTCGTACTGTACATCCCTTTGAAGAAGCAATGCTGGAAGACATTACTAGCCTTAGAATTGGGAAGTGCAGATGAAGAGAATTGATCTAAAAAATGTATTATTTAAAAAAAAAAAAATCAACTAAGAAGATTGAAACAAAGGCCTTAACTTTTTCAGTACAGATTTTTGAGAACAGTTGTTAAGGAGACAGGATAGGCACATTGCTCCTGAAACTGAACTCCAACCTCTAATAGCCCTATATAGAGTCCCTAAATTTACCTTAGCGAAAGCAAAGAATACTAACTGAACTTCTAAAAAAGACTAACGCTTACTGACAAGCTTAAAAGGAATTACACAAATTTATGGATAACAACTTCATTTACAGCTAAAGACACAGTGGTCTCAATGTACTCCCCAAGTTAGAAAATATGTAACTCACAAATCTGAAGATGATAAAAAAAAAACCTAAAGAAAGGATCACCATATATGAGGCCATGGTTCTTAATTGCTTTCCCCAAAGTGTGTATGAAAATTATTAAAGGGAGAAAGGAACATTTGGACTGATTCAGGCCATCTCATTCAGAATAGCTTAAAAGAGAAAGGACAGAAAATTTCCCGTGTTGTCTGAAAAGCTGCCTATAAAGGCAAAAGTTTTTCCCCAAAGGGTTTCTGACACAAGTGGTTTCTGATTTCTTCCTATTTCCAAACCAGCATTTCACAGGTAAAATTGAGAAGGTGTTAGGGAAGGAGGAAAAACATTGGATAGTGCAAAACAAATGCTCTCTAGGTTGGGATGATCTTTGACAAAAAAAAAAAAAAAAAGGAGGGACAATGACACACATATGAAATATAACATGCAAACTTTTTAAAACTATGGAACTCACATGTCCAATTATTTTAGTACTACAGTTTTCCCACTAGTAGTTTATGTCTTTACTTTCTTCCTCTCACAAGGACTTATTTGGTTTGCATGGGAAGGTTTTCGTAGTGGGGGCTAAAGAGGTGGTTTCTGTAAGAAGATGCTAGAAGCTTCCCCCATGTCCAAGAGAGCCAATGCCAGCCCACTCCAAGATGGACCTGCCACTGGCCAAGGCTGAGCCAATCAGCAACAGTGATAGCACCTCTGTGATAGCATATTTAAGAAAGGAAACAAAAAACCCAAACTGCTGTGGAAGAGCAGCCGGAGGAGTGAGAATATGTGCAAGCAACAACTCTGCAGACAGCAAGGTCAGTGAAGGAGGGAGAGGAGGCACTCCAGGCACCAGAGCAGAGATTCCCCTGCAGCCCATGGTGAAGACCATGGGGAGGCAGGCTGTCCCCCTGCAGCCCATGGAGGTCCAGAGTGGAGCAGATATCCACCTGCAGCCCATTGAGGACCCCATGCCGGAACAGATGGATGCACCCAAAGGAGGCTGTGACCCCATGGAGAGCCTGTGCTGGAGTAGGCTCCTGGCAGGACCTGTGAACCCCGTGGAGAGAGGAGCCCATGCTGGAACAAGTTTTCTGGCAGGACTTGTGACCCCATGGGTGACCCACGCTGAAGCAGTCTGTTCCAAAAGGACTTCACCCCGTGGAAAGCACCCACGCTGGAACAGTTCATGGAGGACTGCCTCCTATGGGAAGGACCCCATGCTGGAACAGGGGAAGACTGTGAGGAGTCCTCCCCCTGAGGAGGAAGGAGCAGCAAGGACAATATGCGATTAACTGACTGCAACACCCATTCCCTGTCTCCCTGCACCACTTGTGGGGGGAGGAGACAGAGAAAACTGGGAGTGAAATTGAGCCCGGGAAGAAGGGAGGGGTGGGGGAGGGTGTTTTTTAAGATTTAGTTTTTATTTCTCATTACTCTACTCTGATTTGATTGGTAATAAATTAATTTATCTGAGTTGAGTCTCTTTTGCCCATGATGGTAATTGCCAAGTGATGTCTCCCTGTCCTTATCTTGAACCATGAGCCTTTAGTTATATTTTTCTCTCCTGTTTCCAGCTGAGGAGAGGGAGTGATAGAACGGCTTTGGTGGGTACCTGGCATCCAGTCAGGGTCAACCCACCACAAAGAAATACAGGAAAGCTTAAAACCTGAAATCCCATCACCACAGCCTTATGTCTAGAACAAAAGTAACACACATATTATTTGTTGCATCTGTAAGACCTCAACTACATCTGTAAGTTAAAATGCTCAGAAACATTTCTAGGTCCTTAAGCCAACTGCCATGGAATAATCCATGCACTCACCATTAAAGTTTCACAACAAAGCCCCACACCAACTGTGTCAGATGTAGTCCCTGATGCATGCCAACACCCAAATCACACCTAAGAACTATTTAGGAGAATGCTATCTGATATCATCTAGAACTGTGCTACAGATCAGTATAGCAATTTCACAATCCTGTTTTAGCAAACAGGAATAGTCCCTGTCACTGTTTTATTTACTGACAGAGATGCACTCTACAAAGAGAGCATCAAAAAACAGGGTAATACTTTTGTACTGGGCCTGGCTAGGATAGAGTTAATTATCTTCATAGAAGCTCATATAATGCCGGTTTAGATTTTTGACCAAAATAGTACTGACAACACACTAATGTTAGAGTTTTTGCTGAACAGTGTTTACACAGCATCAAGGCTGCCTCTGTTTCTCACTCTGCCTCCCCAGTGAACAGATTGGGGGGTGTGCAATAGGATTGGAGGGGACACAACTTGGCAGATGACCTGAACTAACCAAAGGTATTCCATATCATATACCATCATGTTCAGCAATAAAAGGGAAAAGAGGGGGTTTTATGGGTGTTAGCCATCTTTTGCTCATGAACTGGCTGGGAATCAGTCTACCCATGGGACATGGTGTGACTGCCTTTGCATCACTTGTTTGGTTTCATTTATCCTTCAGTTATGAAACAATTATTTAATTTTTGTTTGTTTGTTTTATATTGACCCCCAAGTTTTCTTGTTTTTTATTCTTCCTTTCCTCTTCCCCTGTCCCACTGAGGGTGAAGAGGGAAGTGAGCAAGCAACTGTGTGGTGCTTTATCTGCCCACCAGGGTAACCCACAACAGTTTTCTTTATGAAACACATTTAACATTCACTTTTTCTTTTTGCTTTAAAATATGACATTGGGAATAAACACCGCCTTAGGTGAAAACCATGTGCTGGCTGCCTTAGGGAGAAAGTCAATTAATTGATACGGATAACGTGACTTTGGACACTGTTCAAAAGACTTCATATTTTGCTAAATTAGGCACTAAAGTAAATTCATGCCTATTACTACATAAAGTATTAATTCAGTCTGAAGCATAGTCACCTGAGATGATATTAAACATCCTTGGGTTCAGGATAGCAGGACAAATCAGTCGAAGAAAAACAAAGCCACTGAAATGAAGAAAAAAAATGTATTTTGTTCAATAATAATTAATGTAAAATTATGTAGTCTCTAACATTTAAATCAGCGTGGAAATCTTTGTGAGACAGATGACAAACAACCAGCCTGTGCTCCATGAATATGTTTATTAATGATGTCTTGTTATGATTTCAACTATGATAAAATCTGAAATAAAAACAGGCATATTGATTTCCCAATTAAGGTGAACCTCTGAAACCACTTGGGAAAAGCATAACTGTAAAGCCATACTGAAGCCTGTAGTCTAAGATCACATTGGCTTTAAAAAGGAGCAGTACTTCAACTCCTGTCCCCCACAAGTATTCCACTGTCTACTACAGCACATAATTCATCCTGCAGCCACTCGCTTCCCCAAGCCAACATTAGGAGAGTAAGAGTACACAGTCAGAATGGAACCTCTCTTTTGGCAGCAACATGGCCTTAGTTCAGCTTGAACTGATCCATATCCTGATAACAGTACACTATTATCCTAAAAGAATAATACTGGATCAGCTACTTTCCTCACAGAAGTAATTGCTACCACCCAGGCAATCTAGAAAGTTAGGGAAAAGTGCTCAGTTTGACTGCAGAACTAGGAACTTATTAAACAGAAGTCCAAAATAACCTTCAATTTAGCATGAGAATAATCTAACTTTCTGTTGACAGCTGAAGCAAAAATATCCATCTCAGGTTAACCATAATTCTGGAAGACTGCTATAAAATGAAGTGACATATGGACCAACTAAAGCAATCTAACCTCTCTTTTTGTTCAGAGTGTGTGGACACTACCAGCAGACTGATTTTTCACTACAGCAATACCAAAGTCTGACCACTTACAAAAGAATGGAAGTGGACCTTGCACTACCTTGCTTGTTAAGTACACAATAATGACATTGTCCATTATTAATTGGAAGTGACAATGTAGCAATGAGGTTAACACACCTTTCATGTGTCCAAAACACTTGAATTCCAATATATACTGTTATAGATGATTCTTATTTCTCCAAGAACCATGGATTTAGGGCTGACAAAACACTCCTGGCCCAATGTAAAACAAAAATATTTTCTATGAGATGAACTTAAAGCTATGAGGAAGTAAATAATATTAAAGTTATGGCACATACATCAGTTTCTCTTGTAGATGGCCTGAAGTTGAAGACAACTGCGGTATGAACCTAAGATGGACCTTGCAGATAAAAAAGATTTGGTGCTTCTTACACTGGTCAAGCTGTCTGAATTAAGAATGAGTCAATAATGATGCATGGGTTTTCACAACCAGACAGAAATAGCAGCACTTTCTGAATGTTATAGAAGGGAAGCTACCCAGACGCTTAAAAACTATTCACCTGTCTCTGAATACGTAATCATTCTTGGACCAAAACCAGTGCAATAAAAGATAATATTCTTCGCTGGAGGCTGCAAAAAAACCTGTACTCTAGAGGCAAGTCACAAGCATCTACTTATGAAGGCTAAGATAATGAAAGAAAGGGAGCCAATATTTATAGTATCCAGAGACCCCAGAAAAATTCTGAATGTCAGTTGTATCTACTTAAGGAAAACCAAATGGCGCTCTCTGGAGATGGGGAAGAACAGAAAGAGACATGGTATTTGCTTTTAAGTTCTACACCCTTGCAATAGGTTAGCTCCAACACCTCTGATAAGAGCAGCCTCAATTTTAAGGCAAAACCCCTGCAGAACACTGTTGGCAGGCATTTTATTCATTATTTTCTTGAAAAATCTTCAATTACAATTGTTACAAACACTAAATGACAGGAAAATAAGCATGGAAGGTACTGTACTAATTACATTAACATTTACTGAAACTCTTGGGAAGGAAGGGTTCCCATTTCTTCATTTTTGTCTCCAGTCAAAGTGATAAACAAGAGCCAATGACAAATCATCCAGCAGACACTGTACCATGGGAGATTAACCTCAGCAAATCATATCAGTGCCAGATACTGGTCTACCAGCAATCTAGGCTTGCAAAAAAAAAAAAAAAAAGGTAAAACAAACATAGAAGAGATGTGGCTTTTATACCCTTAAACCCTCAGTATCACTTAGAATAATGGTGTCAAGACCTCATTTTTGTAAAAGAATTTTTTTACCTGCACTGGCAACTGATAGTGTTAAAGGAAAAACTATTTATTCAATTGATTTATGAATGCAGACTGGAGATTTTGTAATCAGTGCCACTTCAAAGGAGCCAAGTTCAGTAACCTGCAACATTTTTACAGAGGCTCTGGAATGTTTCAACATGATTGGGCTGGAGCAAAGAAATGAAACAAAACTGGGACAGCATAAAAGTATGTATTTTCAGAAATGAACCCTGTTGATTCTGAGCGATCAGCACTGAGAGTCTTCACTGATGCAGAGAACTATATATTCCAATGCAGACAGTGCCTCAGTGAAATCTAAGGACAGTTCAATCACCTTTCTGAGGAGATATTAGTTTTCTTTACATGCTATATCTGCATTTTAAAGGACATTCATCTTAGCATGTTTAAGATTTTTCCAATAATTAATATACACTACATAGGAGTCTCTGGATTAGGCACGGTCCTCCCAGACGGCATATGACAGAAATATCATCTTCAGAGGTCGCTGGTCTCCAGAGGTATCACAAAGGTTAACTATCACTTTGAGATAACTTTTTCTTTTTCCCAACATGAAAAAGGCAATCAATATTTTAGACTAGTTTGTAAAACTTAACAAAATACAAGGCATCGCACTCGACTCTTGTCCTGCTGATGGACTTCAACCACCCTGACATCTGCTGGAAAAGTAGCATGGTGAGCTGTGGGCAATCCAAGGGACTCCTGGAATCCATTGAGGATAACTTCTTAAGTCAAGCAATAGACGACCCTACCAGGGAGGATACGATACTGATGGTCACCAATGCAAGTGAGCCAATTGGTGACATCAAGACTGGAGGCAGCTTGGGCTGCAGTGATCATGTGCTAGCGGAGTTCTCAATCCTGAGGGACGTGAGGGAGGTGAAGAGTGAAGTCAGGACCCTGAATTTTAGGAAAGCCAATTTCCAGTTCTTCAAGGAGTTAGTCAACAGGAACCCCTGGGAAACTGCCCTAAGGAACAAGAGAGCAGAACAGAGATAGTAGATCTTTAAGAAAGCTTTCCATAGAGCACAAGAGCTTGCAATCCCCAAGTGTAAGAAATTGGGTAAGGAAGGCAAGAGGCCAGCATGGCTGAGTTGAGACCTGCTGGTCAAACTAAAGGGCAAGAAGGAAATGCACAAGCAGTAGAAACAAGGACAAGTATCGTGGGAAGAGTATAGGGACACTGCCCAGTTGTGTAGAGATAGGGTCAGGAAGCCCAAGGCACAGCTGGAGCTGAACTTGGCAAGGGATGCAAAGAATAACAAGAAGGGCTTCTACAGGTATGTCAACCAGCAAAGGAAGGTCAAAGAAAGTATACCCCTCAATGAGGAAAAACTGGTAATGACAGACGAGGAGAAGGCTGAGGTACTCAGCAACTTCTTTGCCTCAGTCTTCACTAGCAATCTCTCTTCCCACACTTCTCGAGTGGATGAACTGCAAGACAGACTGGGGGAGCAGTGTCCCTCCCACTGTAAGTGAAAATCAGGTTTGTGACCACTTGAGGAACCTGAACTTTAATAATTCTATGGGACCTGATGAATTGCACCCCAGAGTCCTGAGGGAATTGGCTGATGTAGTTGCCAAGGCACTCTCCATGATATTTGAGAAGTCATAGCAGAATTGGGCCCATGTGAACTTCCTGAGGTTCAACAAGGCCAAGTGCAAGGCCCTGCACCTGGGTCAGGGCAACCCCCAGTATCAATACAGGCTGGGGGATGAAGGGATTGAGAGCAGCCCTGCAGAGAAGGACTTGGGGCTACTGGTGGATGAAAGACTGGACATGAGCCAGCAATGTACACTTGCAGCCCAGAAGACAAATCATATCACACACACAGACACACAGAATGTTAGGGATTGGAAGGGACCTCAAAAGATCATCTAGTCCAATCCCCCTGCCGGAGCAGGAACACCTAGATGAGGTTACACAGGAAGGCGTCCAGGCAGGTCTTGAATGCCTCCAGAGTCGGAGACTCCACAATCTCCCTGGGCTGCATCAAAAGAAGTGTGGCCAGCAGGTCGAGGGAGGTGATTCTGCCCCTCTACTCCTCGGTGAAACCCCACCTGAAGTACTGCATCCAGCTCTGGAGCCCTCAATACAGGAAAGACATGGACCTGTTGGGGAGAGGGTTCAGAGGAGGGCTACAAAAAGGATCAGAGGGATGGAACACCTCTCCTATGAGGAAAGGCTGAGAGAGTTGGGGTTGTTCAGCTTGGAGAAGAGAAGGCTCTGGGGAGACCTTATTGAGGCTTTTCAGTATTTAAATTGGCCTATAAGAAAGATGGGGACAGACTTTTTGGTAGGTCCTGTTGCAATAGGACAAGGGGTAATAGTTTTAAACTAAAAGAGGGGAGATCCAGGCTAGACATGAGGAAGAATTTTTTTTTTAAATGAGGGTGGTAAAACACTGGAACAGATGCCCCTTCCCTGGAGACATTCAAGGCCAGGCTGGATGGGGTTCTGAGCAACCTGATCTAGTTGAAGATGTCCCTGCTCATTGCAGGGGGATTGGACTAGATGACCTTTTAATATCCCTTCTAACCCAAACTATTCTATAATAAATTCTAATTTTAAGCCATTAAGTATAGCTATACTGACCTCTATACTACACCCCTAGCAAGGCTTTAACAGCATGACTAAGAATCTAGCAAGCTCTCAGTCCTTAATTGGTATATCATGCCCCCATACTATAATAATCATAAATATTCTTGTAACCTGTATAAGTACTATAAAGTTTTGGCACTAAAAGAAAAAATAGATAAGCACACTGAAGTATGACAGCAATAAGATGATAAAATATTCTTTTCAGCACACAATATATTGACAAGTAACTTACCTAACAACTCTTGTTCTCATTGTGGTATTAGCTGGCCACTTGTTTTGAACAGACTTCTGCAAGCATCCATAAATATATCTCAGTGTCCTGTAAAAATAATAGCTAACTGATCATTTCATTAAAAACACTTCACTGAATAAAAAACATTGGTCAGAAAGGATCTAGTCCAACCTCCTACTTAATGCAGAACTATTAGCAATGCTAGGTTTATAATTGAGACATAAGCTTTAAATTAATTTAAAATCTGCTATGACAGCCCATTTACAAATGGCAAACAAAGTCCTCAACTAATACACTATTCTATTCGTGCAGGTAAAATTCTGAGTATTCATACGTGCATTAAATGTTTTATAAACTGTTTTTCCTATTTTTTAGGTAGTTTCCTTTTAAAAATGAAAAAAAATTATGGTGGCTTTTTTCCTCTCCTTTTTTCCCCACTTTTTAACTGAATGAATAACAATTTGTGTATCCATAAATACAGGTTAGGTGTTTAAAATTAGTTAATAGTCCTGTCCTATTAAAAAAAGGGAGCACTCTGGTGTATTTCAGGAAGTGTTGAGAGATGCACCATATAGTTAAAAGAATTAAGCTTTTAATGCTAATCTTGCCATCACTGACACAAAAGAAACTTCTGTGCTATTCTGCCATTCTGTGATGGGTTGAGCCCAGCCAGCAGCTAAGCCCCTGAACAGTCACTTGTTCACTTCCCCTCAGCAGGACAGGGGGGAGAATCAGAAGGGCAAAAGCAAGAAAATCTCATGGGCTGACATAAAGACAGTTTAAGAGGTAAAGCAAAAGCTGTACATGCAAGCAAAGCAAAATGAGGAATTAATTCACTACTTCCCATCAGCAGGCAGGTATTCAGCCATCTCCAGGAAAGCAGGGCTTCATCATGCATAATTGTTACTTGAGAAGACAAATGCCATAACTCGAAACATTCCTCCTTGATCCTTCTTTCCCCACAGTTTTATTGCTGAGCACATCATATCATATGGAATATCCCTTTGGCCAGTTGGAGTCAGCTGTCCTAGCTCCATCCCCTCTCAACTTCTTGCCCACCTCCAGCCTACTTGCTGAGGCAAGGGGACAGAACAGGGAGAGAAAACAACCCTCAACACTGTACAAGCACTGTTCAAACAAAACATGGGTGCATTATCAACGCTGGTTTAGTCACAAATCTAAAGCACAGCACCATACAAGCTGCTATGAAGAAAATTAACTTCATCCCAACCAAAACCAGTACAAATCTCCACCCCTTAATTCCATACCATTTGCATCATGCTTGGGTCCTATGCTATCCAAGTACATCCTTATTAACCACTACCACCCCCTTCCCATCCTTTAGTATACATACAGATATCATTCCCTTAGTCTGTTGGCCCCCCCATGAAGTATCCATAAAATGCCCATCGAGTTCATTTAGTCTGTGACCTGGACTCCATCTGTTACGGTGGTCACTCAGGAGAGGTGGTATGTTATGTGGAGTTATTGGGCACCAAAAACAGCTCAGGTTTGGTCACTGCTGCACTTGCCCAGCGTCTTGCAAAGCTCATCCACTGTTACTTCGAGTGGTTCCTGTTAGAGTACTTCTCATAGCATACAACTAAAATAATGGGTTACAGTAGTTTAAACATATATCCATTACCATGTCCATCCCTGGTCCTTTTGGACCGGGCTATGGAGTTTAACAGTGCAATGAACTCCATCCCTTGCTCCTACTCCAGCATAGAACCTCCATGGGCTGTAGTCCCTTTGGGTGCATACCTGCTCTTGTATGGACTTATCTATAGGCCACAGTCCCTTCACAGGGAGTTCCCTTCACACTCGTCAAGAGCCACATCCAGAGACTGTGGATTGTTGCCCCTCTTTCAGTCCCTTTGCTGATTCCATGGTCCCTTGCTAGGGCTCCCAGTTGCTGGTCTTCCCTATCTTCTAATTACTGACTGTTGGCTGCAATATCCCAGCACTTGAGCAACCAGGTGATAATTTGTTCATCTGGCTGGTGGCCATAATCTTTCCACATATCTCACAGCTCACTCAAGGATAGGGACTGGGTGATTTCCAACTCATTTATGATTTCAGTCTCTTCCCTCTCCTGTTCTTGTGACTGCTCTGCTGCAGAACAGGCTGTCTCTTCTGATTCTTTCTCCTGCTCTCCCCTCAGGAGGAGTTTTTTCCTCCTTTACTAAATGACTGGACCTCTGCTTCCATTGTTTCTTCTTGACTATAGGAACAACTGTTATAGTTGAGGGTTGGGTCTCTGGCTTAGCTCAAGTGTTTATATGTTCTCAGATCAAGAGACCCTTCAAGTGCTGAACAGAGATTCAATAGGGGTAGAGCAGGCCTCAGCACAGTGCTAGAAGTTGTGTCTCTGATATAGACAAGGCATCATTTCTTCAAGTATTCTGTCACTTCAATAGCATTCCATGCCTGTTCAGGTTTCAAGTCCCACACCACTGCAGGGAAAGAATGCTCTAGGTACCTGCCCAAGTTCTCCCACATACCTTCCCACCCATGTGCCTCAGGGGGCATCCCCATGTGGCATTCTGAATTAGTCAGTTACCCTTTTGAAAAGCCAGAACTGGATTCATGACACATACCAATATAAGCATTCCAGTTATACAAGGATATTCCAAAAACTGAAGAGCCATTGTAACAAGGCAGGAAACATCTACCCCTGAGAAGAAATAGGAGGTGCCATTCTTAATTTCCTGGACAAAATGGCTCCCAGAGAGGAAGAGGAAAAAGGTGTTGTCTCTTAGAGTTGGTTCCCAGAGTACTAGGATAACAACAGTGTATGGCATAAACACCAGATTAGGCTCAAGGCTAGTACTTTTACCATAGCTCTCCCAGGCAAAACACAACAAAGTGATAAACAGCACAACAAACTACAAAAGCTGAAAGCAGCCATTAACGAGCTCTAGAATTTGAGGTAGAGCAAGATATGGAGTATGCCATGGAGTAAAGAATGGAACAAATAAACCAGTACTGAGAACAAACAAGTCAACATTATGACCAGCAAGAGCAAGTAACAACTTGCCAAGTATTATAATAACTAAACAGCTATAACAACTATAAATGTATTCTAGCACGCTCAGATCAAATCTGTCCTTATCTAGAACCTCTCAAGCCCCACGCTGGATGCCAGAAAGGATTGTGGTGGGTTGACCCTGGCCAGTGGCTAAGCCCCCAACCAGTCGCTTGCTCACTCCCCCTCAGCAGCATAGAGGAGAGAATCATAAAGGCAAAGAAAAAATCATGGGCTGACAAAGTCGGTTTAATAGGTGAAGTGAAGCTGAGCAGGCAAGAAAAGCAAAATAAGGAATTCATTCACATGACTTCCCATCGGCAGGCAGATATCCAGCGACTTCCAAGAAAGCAGGACCTCATCATGCATAAGAGTTACTTGGGAAGACAAATGCCACAACCCTAAACACCCGCCTTCATCCCCCTTTCCCCCAGCTTTTATTGCTGAGCATGTCACATGGTATGGAATAACCCTTTGGTCAGCTGTCCTGGTTGCATGCCCTCCCCAAACTCTTACACACCCACGAGCTTTTTTTCTTTTTTTTCTTTTTTTTTTTTTTTGGGGGGGGGGCACAGCATGTTGTCAACGCTGGTTTAGTCACAGATCCAAAACACCATACCAGCTGCTATGAAGAAAATCAACTCCATCCCAGACAGACCCAAAATTGAGCATTTTGTTCATGTTAAAAGTTAATGATAAAAAACTGAAATAAAACTGTCGGCACTATGCACTTTTTATTCAATGGTTTCAGTCTAAACAATTTATTTTAGCTTTTTTTTTTTTTAAAGAAAAAGAATAACCTGTGCATTTCCTTGATAGATAGAAGTAATCACAGAAAGGTGTCATTCTACTACCATCCATTTGTATTTTTAATGCTGCTAATAATTCCAGCTCTTTTTTAGAGTAGGAGGACTGGAAAGAATTGGTAACCAACTTAAATAATAGGATTATTTTGGTTAGAAAAGACCTTTAAGATCATCAAGTCAAATCGTTAACCAAACAATGCCAAGTCCACCTCTAAACCATGTCCCTAAGAACCTCATCTATGTGTTTTTTAAACACCTCCAGGGATGGTGACTCAACCACTTCCCTGGGCAGCCTGTTCCAATGCTTGACAAACCTTTCCATGAATATATTTTTCATAATATCCAATCTAAACCTCCCCTGGTACAACTTGAAGTCATTTCCTCTTGTCCTATCACTTGCTACTTGGGAGAAGAGACTGATACCCTCCATGCCACAACCTCCTTTCAGGTAGTCATAGAGAGTAATAAAGTATCCCCATCAGTTTCCTTTTCTCCAGGCTAAACAACCAGGTCCTCAGCCTCTCCTCATAACACTTGTGCTCTAGACCCTTGACCAACTTTGTTGCCCTTGTCTGTACTCGCTCTAGCGCCTCAATGTCTTTCTTGTAGTGAGGGGCCCAAAACTGAACACAGTCTTTGAGACGTGGCCTCACCAGTGTCAAGTAGAGGGGGACAATCACTTCCTTAGTCCTGCTAGCCACACTATTTGTGATACAAGCCAAGATGCCATTTGCCTTCTTGGCCACCTGGGCACACTGCTGGCTTATATTCAGCTGGCTGTCAACCAATACCCCCAGGTCCTTTTCTGCCAGGCAGCTTTCCAGCCGGTCTTCCCCAAGCCTATAGCATTGCATGGGGTTGTTGTGACCTGAGTGCAGGACCTAGCACTTGGCCTTGTTGAACCTCATAGAAATGGCCTCAGCCCATCGATCCAGCCTGTCCAGATCCCTCTGTAGAGCCTTCCTACCCTCAAGCAGATCAACACTCCCACCCAACTTGGTGTTGTCTCCAAACTTACTGAGGGTGCACTCAATCCCCTCATCCACATCACTGATAAAGATATTAAAGAGAACTGGCCCCAATACTGAGCCCTGGGAAACACCACTTGTGACTGGCCACCAACTGGATTTGACTCCATTCCTCACAACTCCCTGGGCCCAGCCATCCAGCCAGTTTCTTACCCAGTGAAGAATATGCCCCCATCCAAGCCATGAGCAGCCAGTTTCTACAGGAGAATGCTGTGGGAAATTGTATCAAAGGCTTTACTGAAGTCTAGGTACACAACATCCATAGCCTTTCCCTCATCCACTAAGCAGGTCACCTTGCCATAGAAGAATACCCAGCTTAGTCAAGCAGGACCTGCCTTTCATACTGACAGGCCTGATCGCCTTGTTGTCCTGTACATGCTGTGTGAAGACACTCAGGATGATCTGTACCATGACCTTCCCCAGCACTGAGGTCAGACTGACAGGCCTGTCAATTCCCCATATCCTCCTTCCAGCCCTTCTTATAGATGGATGTCACATTTGCCAACTTCCAGTCAACTGGGACCTCCTGAGTTAGCCAGGACTGCTGATAAATAATTGAAAGTGGTTTGGTGAACACCTCCGCCAGGTCCCTCAGCACCCTTAAGTGTATCCCATCTGGCCTGACAGATTGTGCATGTCTAAGTGGTGTAGCAGGTCGCTAACCATCTCTCCTTGGATTATGGGGTCTTCATTCTGCTCCCCATCCCTGTCTTCGAGCTCAGCCTTTTCCTCTGTCACTATGTTTTCCAACACATCCAATAGAGAGTGGAGATTCTCCTTAGCCCTAATTTTGTCTGCTAACTAGTACTGTCCTCTACCTCTTTGTGGAGATAATATATTGATGTTTAAATTTTTTTTCTTCTTTCCTTGATCCCATGGAGCTTCTCTCTCAAAGCAAAGCATGTATGCCAGGCAAAAGCTTTTGCACTGTATTGAGTTTGCATGGCAAGGTTTTGGTAGTGAGAGGGCTACAGGAGTGGCTTCTGTGAGAAGATGCTAAAAGCTTCCCCTATGTCTGATAGAGCTAACACCAGCCCACTCCTAGATGGACCCACTGCTGGCCAAAGTTGAGCCAATCAACAATGGTGGTAGAACCTCTGCAACAACATATTTAAGAAGGGGCAAAAACTGTTGCACAACAGCAGCCATAAAAGAGGAGTAAGAATATATGCGAGCAAAAACTCTGCAGACAGCAGATCAGTGAAGAAGGAGGGGGAGGAGGTACTCCAGGCACCAGAGCAGAGATTCCCCTGCAGCCCATGGTGAAGACCATGGGGAGGCAGGTTGTCCCCCTGCAGCCCATGGAGGTCCAGAGTGGAGCAGATATCCACCTGCAGCCCATTGAGGACTCTGCCTGAGCAGGTGGATGCACCCAAAGGAGGTTGGTGACCCCGTGGAGAGCTTGTGCTGGAGCAGGCTCCTGGCAGGACCTGTGAACCCATGGAGAGAGGAGCCTGTTGTGTATTGATAAGGATCATGGCTGAAAACATTGTGGTGAAAGTAGTTCAGCCAGGAGATGACACATTCAGTGCAGGGGAAACTGTGGTCTACATATTAACAACGAGCTAACGAGACACAGATCAGGCCAGCTGACCGATACTGGAGGTGGAGGATGTGTTGGAGGGCACATAGCCCCATCTTCTGATATGCACAGCTCGGCAAACAAAGGGGAAAAGCTGAGACCCTTCAACGTGGCCCAGGACTTGTCCAGACTTGTCCATCTTTCACAATCACCACTTTCCCCCCAGACGTTCCTCTACTCTGAGAGCTATAAAAAAGCTCACCTAAAACAGCACCGGTAGGGAATACCAGCTCGGCCTCACCAAGGGAATCCAGCACCCTGAGGACCCTCAGCCTACCAGCTTCACCGAAGTGAATCCACCTTCAGGACTCTTCAGCCCAGCAGCTTCGCCTCGGGAACTGAACCAGACATCGGAGGACGCTGCGCTCCTGAACTGCGAACCCCAGCATCCTTGCCGTGGAACACCGAGGCCATACATCATCATACAAGTCCTGTCATCCACACTGTGGGGCCGTAAGAGACTGGATCCCTCACTTTTTTTCTTTCTTCCTTTCTCTCTGCTCTTTCCTTCTCTCCTTTTTTCTATACCCCCATTTCTTTGTCTCTCCTTCTGCATATATATATATGTGTATATATATATATATAAAACTCTCTTTCTCTCTCCCTTATATCTTATTTTTCCTTCCCTCTCTACCACCCTCTTTCCCTCTTTTCCTTTTGAACATAAGTGTAACATCACTTTAAGCTCTGCTGTTGGATTCTGGTTAAACTTCATATTATAACTACTAATGGTTACCAATACATTGCTCGTAGTAGGACTTCCACTGTTAGTGTGTTGATAAGTTCTGTTACACTTTTGCCAAGTCACCATTCGCTGTAACCAGTATTCCAACACGTACTTTTAGTAAAACTCACAATTGAATTGGACCCCAGGGGTAATTGTCTGTCATTCACTTCACATAACTGCGCAGAATGAACCCAGAGTTAACTCACACCTGGTCTCATCTGTTGAGTCAGGGTGCATGTCACGTTTAGAGTTAACTCATCCCTCATCTCATCTGTTGTGACGGGACAGAGCCCACACTGGAACAGGTTTTCTGGCAGGACTTGTGACCCCATGGAGGACCCACACTGGAGCATTTCATGAAGAACTGCAGCCCATGGAAAGGACTCTCGTTGGAAAAGTTCATGGAGGACTGTCTTCTGTGTGAACTACCCCACACTGGAGCAGGGAGAATGAGGAGGGAGTGGTGGCAGAGGCAACGTGATGAACTGACTGCAACCCCCATCCCCACCTCTCTGTGGGAGGAGACAGAGAAAACTGGGAAGAAGGGAAGGTTCAGGGGAAGGTGTTGTAAGATTTGTTTTTATTTCTCATTATCGTACTCTGATTTTGATTGGTAATAAATTAATTTCCCCAAGCCAAGTCTGTTTTGCCCAAGATAGTAATTGCTGAGTGATCCCTGTCCTTATCTTGACCTACAAGCTCTTTGTTCTATTTTCTCTTCCGTGTCCAGTTGAGGAGGGGGAATGACAGAGTGGCTTGGTAGGCACCTGGCATCCAGGCAATGTCAACCCGACACGTCCAAAAAGCACAATTCATTCCAGTGTGGTTTTTTTTTTTTTTTTACCTCTGTACATATAACAGCCCTAAATAAATTAGTCTTAGGACTGATTAGTATAAGATAAACTAATAAGAACACCATTTTACAGTGCAGTGTAAATCACACAAACAGGAATTTTCAAGTACAAATTTGAACAGAAGAGTGTAAACTTACGGAGGCAGTATCTCTGCAGCCATGAATATTTTCTCCACCAATTCTGAAAGTATACCGAGTAGATGTGCCAAATTAGTGTTTACATCTTCATTTTTTTCTAATTTTGATGGATTTAACTAAAACCAAAAGGAAAAAGATTGTTTCTTCTCTTGAATAGACCTACATATATAATTTGATAATATTACACACTGAATAATATTTCAAAATAAATTAAATATTCTACTGCTGTACAAATCTCAGACTTGCACAGGACTTACAAATGTGCTTCAGGGGCTAGCTAGGAAACTAATGTAAAAAAGCAATGTTTTTAAATTCTAATGCACTATGCTTTTAGCAGCACAGACGTTTAACACTAGCCATAACTACCTATCCTTTTTAAACTACATATATTTCTATATCTTTTAATCCAGTCATCTGAGTATACCACTCCTCCCTTTCCATAATTAGTTCAAGTGAAACAGAAGTTAGGAGGGTCATTTTAGAAATAAAGACAGGTTCTAACACAAGCAGTTAATGTAAGGGAGTTTTAAAATTAAACTAAGTTCAGACATTGACTTCTAGTATATCTGGAGCTTAACAAAAGTTATTTAGGGTAGGCCATTCAGTAACTGCTATGAAAGAACCTACAATTGCTAAATAATAAATACATTAGAAAATTTAAAACTTATTTACAAGTGATGCTACGAAGATTGCTCAAGCTAACATTTAGAAAAAACTCATAATCAGTTCAGTTCCAGTACTGAAATTATTTCTGAAGGATTAATAAATGCTTCCAAAGCAAACAACCAGTAGATCAGCATTTCAACAAATCAAAATTTTAAAAAATCATAGTTCAAAGTATCACCTCACAGGACTGCTTGCTCTCCATTATCTTTAATATACTGTCTTTCAGTGCATGGTGAACAAAACGTGTTGCTGTGGCTTTCATATATTGCTCCATAAGTGTACTTGCTAAAGTGGTGGCACGAAACAAAGTAGTAGCTTCATCTGAAAAAAATAAAGTGAAAAGTTGACAACAAAAAGTAGAGGAAAATTTTTATCTGTGTTCACAGTTTGATATATGATGTAATTAAGGAAGGAGACAGAAATGAAGGCATAGGAACCCTTTCCCTCCCCAGAGTTTCAGTAAACATCAGTATAATTAGTACAGTACCTTCCATGCTTATTTCCCTGTCATTTAGTGTTCGTAACAATAGTGACTCAAGCTTTTCATGAAGAAAAATCTTCAATAAAATGCCAGCCAATAGTGTTCTATCCTGTCCACAAACATGTGATAAGGCATAGACTACATGCATCTCTTTCTGGAGTATGAGCTGAAAGAAAACAGGAATTATGTTTGGATACTTGACCTAACATAACAATCACTACAAATACTACTTAGCGATGTCTATTAGTATTACTGAAATCTGCCTCAAACAACAGAGAAAGTGAATTTTGACAGAAAAACCAAATAAACAAACTTAATACCTCTTTAAACTCACTGTACTCTTCTTCTGGCATGATCTTCTCCATAGAATATCGTGCTCGAACACGCAAAGATCCTGGCTCAATACCCTTCAGTGGTATATGGGAACTGAGTTGAAACCACTCATCTGTTGCATGTCCTTTCTGTAATCGGCTTAATTGGCAACGCATAAACACTTTAGGGGAAAAAGTATTAAGTAGATTATATCCAGCAAAACAGTGCTAGTATTGAATAAAAAAAGTTTGTTTTCAGCATGTCATCTTGTTTCAGCAAGAGTATTGAAAAAAATTAACAAAATTAGTGCCATCAAATACATTGACAGATTATCCCTTAGATGGTTTAACAGACTCCTGAAAACTGAAGCTGAAATACAAAGTATGCTGTAAATAATGTATGCACACAGATACTAACAAAGTTTTCTTTTTAACACCCAAATAGGCAGAAAAGTCCCTCTCCCCCACTGCTACCTAGCAAACCTAGGCAGCAATCAGAAAATTAAAACAGGTAAAGTGATTAAAATTCATTGTCCTCTTTTGAAGCCTTGGGCTCATACCTCCATCAGGTCTGCTCTTGAACCACTTTGTTACTATTTATAGTATTTATTATTAGCGTTACTACATCTTTCCTAAATGTTGCCAGATGTATTTCTTAATACTTCAGAACTCCCAGGTTAAGGCGGTAACAGTTTATGTAAAACATATAAAAAAGCACTCCCAGACAGCTTAAGCCCAAATAATTACAAAAGTCAACCAAGAATGACAAAATCATTAAATTCACATTTTGTGGTGTTGGTACCTTAAAATTATTAAGCAATGACCTGCACCAATTTATTCAACCATGACTGAAAGTCTGGTCTGACAGCTGACTAGTAAGCTGCAGCAGTCAGACCACCAATCATTCCAAAATAACCACATGCCCTCCTGAACTGAGTTACTTCCAACAGAAAGGGCCCAAATGCTTGCATAGACACTGTTCTACCTATGATATACCCACAAAGTTCCAAGAGGAGATACACAGTTTCAGTTTTGCATTTAGCCTGTCAGACTGTCTGGAACTTCCAAGAACACTCTTTCTGCAGCTCTCAACAAAATCTACTTTTAAGCAAGTCCCTCACATTTAAACAAAACTACCCTGAAAACAAACAAAAAAAATACCACACCCCAAAACAAAACACCATCAAAACCACCATCACACACTTGTTTTTCACTTTTCTACAAAGACTATGAATGGTTCCAGTAGACTTCCCGCTGCCCCAATATGTTGGAACGGGTTTGCATAATCAGAAAACAGAACAGAATAACATCACATTTCTAATAGACACTTCATATTTCATATTCTTTGGAGTTGATGAACTAATAAGGTAACACATTCAAGTCAGTAAAGTAGTGGGTAAACCAATTCATAATCATCTGCTACTCATCACAAGTGTGAATTGGACTGGTTTTAGACCAGATAATAAATTTACTTTCCCAAAATATTTCTTCTGACCAAAGTTCTCGTGTCCTCAACTGAGCAACATGCTTCCTTCTTGTTTTGCTCGCACATAATAAGGCATATATCTCATTGACAAGAATAGTGAGATATACAATTCATAACAATCTGATGATTTTTTTTTGTGGTTATATAGTAGCATTTCCTAGCGATAATATAAATACTATCATCTTGCTTTGATCTTAAAAGATCAAACCAGAAATATCAATATATGGACTTCAGAATACTTGTTATATTCGAAGACTTCAGAGAAACACTTTCTGCTACTTAGCAATGTATATTGAACTATTAGGCTTTGTTCAATAAAAGACTGACATTAGTTACGAGTTTAAGGATGTTTACACTTTGCAGTCTAGCACATTATGACAGAAAAACAAAAAGAAAAAAAATCAGGCAACATAGGAGGACTACAGAGATGCTGCTTGCCATTGTAGGGAGGAAATTTGCGCTGCCAAAGCTCAATTAGAATTGAAGCTGGCCAATACCGTGAAGGACAATAAAAAAGGCTTTTTAAAATACATTAATGGCAAAAGGCAAGCTAGAAATAACATTAGCCCATTAATTGATGAGCATGGTCACCTTATTAACAGGGACACAGACAAAGCTGGGACATTTAATGCTTTCTTCGCCTCAGTGTTCAACACTGATGATGGACTTGGGGGCCACGATAAACTCCCATTTAATCCAGAACTTGTACGGGATCTACTATTCCAGCTAGATCCCTACAAGTCAATGGGGCCTGATGGGATTTATCCAAGGGTGCTTAAAAGAGCTGGCTGACATCATAGCAAGACCTTTCTCTGTGATTTTTCGACGTTCTTGGAAATTTGGAGAGGTCCTGGAAGACTGGAAGCTGGCAAATGTTGTCCCAATCTACAAGAAGAGCAAAAGGGATGACCCTGGCAACTACAGGCTTGTCAGTCTCACTTTTGTGCCTGGCAAAATCATGGAAAAGATTGTTCTGGGAGTTATTGAAAAACATCTGAACGACAACACAGTCATTGGTCTCAGCCAGCACGGGTTCATGAGGGGAAAGTCTTGCTTAACAAACTTAATTTCATTCTATGACAAGGTTACCCACCTAGTTGACCAAGGGAAGCCTGTTGATGTGATCTTTTTGGATTTCAGCAAAGCCTTGGATATTGTCTCTTACAGTATTCTCCTGGACAAGATGTCCAGCATACAGTTGGGTAAACACACAGTGCAATGGTTGAGCAATTGGCTGATGGGTCGGGCTCAAAGGGTTCTAGTAAATGGGATTACTTAACAAGTTTGCCGATGGCACAAAATTGGGGGGAGCTGTTGACATTTTTCGAGGGCAGAGAGGCCCTGCAGAGAGATCTGAACAAATTGGAGAACTGGGCAATCATCAACCACATGAAGTTCAACAAGAGCAAGTGCTGGATTTTGCACCTGGGGCACAGCCACCCTTGCGGTACATACAGACTGGGGAACGAGATGCTGGAAAGCAGCTCCGCGTAAAGGATCCCTGGATACTTGGGGTCAAGCAGCAGAGCTTGGCCTGTGTCAGGGACCATATTTCAAGTTGTCTCAAAGTTTGCTTGCTCCCTCCTCTGCCACAAGCGATGACATCACCCTCCGGGACCCCTCCCAGTGACAAGCTGTGGGAGCCTGCGAACCTGCCCAGTGACGAGAACTTTGCCTGGCTACAGGGGGTCAGGTCCACGGGGACCCTGCCTGGTGACAGGCAATGAGAAGCTTGCCTGGCCGAAGACAAATCACCTGTTCCCACCAAAGCATGTGTGGTGTGGCAGGGGACTGGCGCACCGCAACCGAGAGTGGGGGGGCTGTGTAAAAAGGCACAAACCAAACATTATAAAAAGACTGTGCGACAAGTGCGTGCACCCCAGAGACCCCACCACCAACTGGCACCACATGCACACTGACCAGGGATGTCAGGGGCGGCATTTCATGAGCGACAGACAAGATTCATCCCTGGGATGTGCCGCCTCACCTACCAGAGAAGCCAATTGGACCCTGGGTCCATGGTGGTAACTTTCCTCTCGCTAGCCTGTCCCAAATGCTGAACAAGTTTCCTACTTTCCTAATCTTCTCGTTTCCCAACTGTCCTATCGCTACTTTCTCTACTAACATTCAATAAAGTTCCCAAGTTAAATGCTTGCGGCTTCAGCTCAGGGTTTCCTGGACCAGACCCCAACAGGGGCCCAAAACTGACCCCAGGATTCAAGGTGGGGCCTCACCAGTGCTGAGTACAGTAACACAATCACTTCTCTAGTCCTGCTGGCCACACTATTCCTCATATAAGTCAGGATGTTGGTGGCATTTTTTGGCCACCTGGGCACACGCTGGCTCATGTTCAGCCATTATCAGTCAACAGCGTGCCCTGGCAGCCAAGAGGACCAACTGTGTCCTGGGGTGCATCAAGCATAGCGTTGCCAGCTGCTCGAAGGAGGGAACTGACCCACTCTACTCTGCACTGGTGTGGCCTCACCTGGAACACTGTGTGCAGTTCTGGGCGCCACAGTATAAAAAAAGATATTAAGCTACTAGAGAGTGTCCAGAAGAGGGCTACGAAGTTGGTGAAGTGTTTGGAGGGGAAGCCGTATGAGGAGCGGCTAAAGTCACTTGGTTTGTTCAGCCTGGAGAAGAGGAGACTGAGAGGAGACCTCACTGCGGTCTACAGCTTCCTTACAAGGGGAGGAGAAAGGGTTGGCACCAAACTCTTCTCTTTAGTGACCAATGACAGAACCCGAGGGAATGGCAGGAAGATGTGCCAGGGGAGGTTTAGGTTGGACATTTGGAAAAAGTTGTTCACCCAGAGGGTGGTGGAGCACTGGAACGGGCTCCCCAAGGAGGTATCACAGCCCCAAGCTTGACAGTATTCAAGAAGAGACTGGACAACACCCTCAGACACATGGTGTGAACTGTGGGGTTGTCATATGCAGGGTCAGGAGTTGGACTCAATGATCCTTGTGTGTCCCTTCCAACTGAGGACATTCTATGATGCTATCAGTAGTTGATCCCTTCTCTGGAAGCACAGTTAAGAACTATATACAACAACCTTGATTCAAGAATATTTTATGTGATGCACAAAAAAAAAAGACTGAGGTTCCTTAATGGTTTATTTGCAAATAAAGCTTAGGAATTAATATTTAGCAACAAGTTTATATTTTGATGATTAAAAACTATAACCTAAAAATCAAACTTAAAAGTGCTTCAAACTCACTTTTTCCTCAGAATTGAAATGAACTTAAGTTTACAGTGAAGTCTTTGTTGAACCCCACCAGAACCAACCAAAAGCATCCTCTCTCTCATAAAAAAACCCACCCTAAAAATGTTTGCAGTTACTCATTCAGAATAAAAGCCTATCTAAATGTTGACAAAGAAAAAATTGCTCAATACATGGACATAATAAAGCCTAGCTTTCCCACCCACAGCTCCATGACATGTTAGCACAATCCATTTACAAAACAGCAAGGAGCTCTTTATGACTGAAACAAGCTCGAGAAATGGGCCCATGCGAACTTCATGAGGTTCAACAAGGCCAAGTACAAGGTCCTGCCCCTGGGTCAGGGCATCACCCAGTATCAATACAGACTGGGGGATGAAGGGATTGAGAACAGCCCTGCAGAGGACTTGGGGGTACTGGTGGATGAAAAATTGGACATGAGCCAACAATGTGCACTTCCAGCCCAGAAGGCCATTTTTTATCTCAGGTTGCATCAAGAGAAGTGTGGCCAGCAGGTCGAGGGAGATGATTCTGCCCCTCTACTCCTTGGCAAGACCCCACCTGGAGCCCTGCATGCAGCTCTGGAGCCCTCAGTACAGGAAAGACATGGACCTTTTGGAGAAAGTCCAGAGGAGGCCACAAAAATGATCAGAGAGATGCAATACCTCTCCTATGAGGAAAGGCTGAGAGAATTGGACTTGTTCAGCCTGAAGAAGAGAAAGTTCTGGGGAGACCTTATTGGGGACCTTTCAGTACTTAAAAGGAGCCTATAAGAAAGATAGGGACAGACTTTTTAGCAGGTCCTGTTACGATAGGACAAGGGATAATGGTTTTAAATTAAAAGAGGGGAGATTCAGGCCAGACATGAAGAAGTATTTTTTTTACAGCGAGGGTGGTAAACTATTGGTCCAGGTTGCCTAGAGAGGTGGCAGATGCCCCTTCCCTGGAAACATTCAAGACCAGGCTGGATAGGGTTCTGAGCAACTTGATCTAGTTGAAGATGTCCCAGCTCATTGCAGGGGAGCGGACTAGATGACCTTTAAAGACCCCTTCCAACCCAAACTATTCTATGAACCTTTTACACTTTATTCTTCAAAGAAGGGGCTGTCAACATCTTTTTGTACCTAGTGTTGGCAGACAGTATGTTGTCACTATCATTAACAAGTGCCTGATAGGTTTCATAGTTTCTCTCCCTTGTGCGATGTCCACCCATGTCTACGTGAGAGTGTTTACTACATACTTTGCACTTCATGTCTTTAGCGCATATTTCACAGAGAGTATGAGATGGAAGGAACCAAGTTTATAAACCTGCCACAGTAGGCTTATTTCCCAGTGCCACAGAAGTGATAAATGTGTAGCACAGTGACAGCTTTTCCCTCCCACTGCATATTCTCAAATAACAACTTCAAAAACAAGTTGTGGTACTACTGCAAATACAAATTGCCTGAAAGGAGAGACAGAGGTAATGTGCGTTTGCAGCCCTGAAAGCCAATCACATCTTGGGCTGCATTAAAAGAAGTGTAGCTAGCAGGTTGAGGAAGGTGATTCTCCCCCTCTGCTCTGCTCTGGTGAGACCCCAGCTGGAGTACTGAGTCCAGCTCTGGGGCCCTCAGCATAAGACAGACATGGACCAGTTTGAACAGGTCCAGAGGAGGGCCACAAAGATGATCAGAGCACTGGAGTACCCCCCCCCCCATGAGGACAGGCTGAGAAAGTTGGGGTTGTTTATTCGAGAGGAGAGGAAGAGGAAGAGGAAGAGGAAGAGGAAGAGGAAGAGGAAGAGGAAGAGGAAGAGGAGAGAGAAGGCAAGGCTCTGGAGAGACCTTATAGCAGCCTTCCAGTACTGAAAGGGGGCCTAGAGGAAAGATGGGGAAGGACTCTGTAGCAGGGAATATAGTGATAGGACAAAGGGTAATGGTTTTAAACAGAAAAAGGGTACATTTAGATTAGATATTAGGAAGAAATTATTTACTGTGATGGTGGTGAGACACTGGAAAAGGTTGCCCAGAAGTTGTGGATGCCCCCTCCTGTTCAGGGCCAGGATGGATGGGGCTTTGAGCAATTTGGTCAAGTGGAAGATGTTCCTGCCCATGACAGAGGGTTTGGAACTAGGTGATCTTTAAGGTCCCTTCCAACCCAAACCATTCTATGATTTTGCTCTACAGACTTGACTGCATGAGGTGACTGCCTCTACTATAAAAATGTTTTCTATTTCAATGTGAATCTGAAATTAACCAACTATCCTGGTGCAAAACCAAACCAGAACTTCCGCTCCAGCTGAACCCTACATGAAACTGCCCTGAAAGATGTTCAAATTTGAACATCTCAGTTTTCAGTAGCAATACATGAAATCTAACTATATTCCAGAGGTTTTTTTTTTTCCAAGCCATAATTATATATTCATTTGAATAAATTATTAACAAAATGTTTGTTAGAGAAACAAAGAAAACAAGTAGAATTAATGCTAAAGTGTTTAGTACAATTTCTGAATATTTTAAATACTTTTAAAAGCAAAAATATAAAAATAATAACGGAATGAATACTCATAATAGGCAAATTTCAAAGTGAAAGACTTGAGAACTAAAGAAATATTTTTAAATGCCTATATTGGGTCTGGCTGGGATGGAGTTAACTTTCCTCATAGCAGCCCTCATAGTGCAGTGCTCTGTATTTGTAGCTAGAACATTTAATAACAAATCAGTTTTGTCTACTGCTTAGCAGTACTCACACAGCATTAAGGCTGTCTCCCCAACTCCCCCAGCCAAAAGCCAGCAGGCTGGGGGTGGGCAAGAGGTTGGGAAGGGACATAGCCAGGACAGCTGACCCAAACTGACCAATACCGTATGATATAATGTTCAGCAATAAAAGTTAAAAAAAAGGAGAAAGGGGGGTATTAGTTATTAAGGCACTTGCCTTCCAAAGCAACTGTTATGTGTACTGAGGCCCTACTTCCCAGGAAGTGGCTGGACATCACTTCCTGACAGGAAGTAGAGAATCTTTTTGTTTTCCTTTGCTTCCATGTGTAGCCTTTGCTTTTCTTTATTAATCCACCATTATTCTCAACCCATGACTTTTTCATTTTATTTTGTCCCACTGAGGAAGGGGAATAAGAGAGGGTTTTCGTGGGTACCTGGCAGCCAGCCAAGGTCAACCCACCACAAACACTGAAAAACATAGCCCTCATACTAATATAATTTTGGTATTTAGTTTTCTGTGTTATGATGGAAGAAAAAACAGTGAAACCAATATCAGATTTCTGGGCCCTCAATCTGCTTTATATGACAGGTAAAACAAGCAGAAAAGTTGACTTAATGGGTTGGCTGGGAAGATGAGCCTCACATTTCTCCCACTTCAGAGCAATCCGCATTTAACAACTGTGGCTACAAAGGAGAAATGTTCACAAAAGTAACCACAGAATCACAGACCAACTTTCTTGCTTTTGGAGAGGTTAAGGGTTTAAGCAACACAGCATGCAGGCAAGTTGGATAAGGTCTCTTTAGCTCAGTTTCCCCCCCCCCCTTCAAATATTTAACAGGGATGGAGATGTAGGATTGTTAATTCAAATTGATACAGTCTAATCCTTATCCCAAAATGAAAGGACTGTTAGGTTATGCTCCATCTATAACCTTCCACCAGCTATACATCTAAAGGTAGCACAATCTCTTTAATCTGAACTGAGAGAAGGAAATGACAAAAACACTTTAAAAGAAGTTACCAAAGTATTCCATTCATTAATTATCTTTTGAAAAGTTCTTTTACTAACCGAAGCTTTGGCCCAGATAAAGAATTTTCTAGTTCAAATTACTGGAACTGTGCAAGAACAAGGTCACAACTGCAATTAGAAAATCCTTCTGTCTGTCAAATACATCTTTTTTCCTTCTGCTATGCAGAAATTTTTCTGTTTTTTTTTTTCGGTAAAGGGCAAGAGTTCTGAAACTGAATTAGGTTCTGCAAGAGCATTCAGTCTTAGAAGTAATCCTTCTACTTTGGTCAAGGTTTCCCTACAAATATCTTCTCTGAGAGGAAAAAGAGAGAAAGAAATCAACACTGAGGCAAACATAACAGGCCAGTAACACAGTACATGCAAATGAAGAGCAACAGCAACATATTATAAATACCATGCCAGGCTTTGGGACAGGTCTGAACACAACAGAAAAGTACCTGGAACAAATCTTGGGGGGGTGGGGTGAGTGGTGGTATCTGCACTGCAGGCAACAGAGAGGAGGCAAAAGGCTGAAGTTACAAGGCAAGTATGGTGTGAAACAAAATATCTTGAAAGACAAAAAAAACCCCACATTGTGTGGCTAAGAATCTAGGTGTGGGGTTTTTGGGGAGGTTGTTTGGTTTGGGGTTTTTTGGGTTGCTGGGGTTTTTTTGGGTTTTTTTGTTTGTTTTTTTTTGTTTTTATTTATTTATTTGGAAAGTTGATAAGTCTTACCATCTTGCTAGTCATTTGCTGGAACAGAAAAGCAAACAAAACAGCTGAAGAGGCTGTGTACATAACAGGAGGAAAATAAATTATTTGGAACGCAGATGAGAAAATGGAGGGGAAGAACAGGATGACACAGGACTGAGGCAAATTTTGTTCTACAGACTGTCAAATTGGATTTTTTTTTTTTTTTTTTGAGTAAAGTACTACCTTTCCTCCCTCTTTCTCCCTGGAAGCAACAAAAAAACCTGAAAAGGACAAAAGAAATTCCACACAATTGGGCTTAAAACAGATTAAAGAAATTAACTTAGTGGAACTTAACATTTTACGGAGTAGAATTATTCTGACAGCTTCTCTTTCCTCTTTTTTTTTTTTTTTTGGTAAACATGGTCACAGTATAACATAATAGGTATACTTGAAAAGAGCTAGAAAAGCCATCAGATACATAGAATTGGATTACTGTACATTTTACTACTAAAAAAATGCTGGTTCTTATTGTAAAAACATTAATGTAGAGTCAGTAACAGACACCCAAAACATACCAATGCACCTGGTATAGTAATCACAGAATACATTTAATTCTCTTGTGACAATATGTGACAAGAGTAACAAAGATTGTATCCACTGTTGCAATATATATCCATCTTTTACAGAAAAATACTTACATATATCTGGATCTTTACTTTTCTTTGTTTTGTTACTAAGACTTATCTCAAATCTATTAATATCAGATGAAAGATCACTAGGGGAAAAGACAGAAAGCCTCAATTAATACTATACTTGGCCAACATTTAAACTTACTCTAAAGTTATTTCAATCCTGAGTTCTCATGATCAGACAAAGACAATTATATTAACAAAGAAACTTAGATGCATACATAAAATTCCACCCACGCATTTGTGGCTGAAAGGTGGCTGCTATATAACCATGCATACATTATTTTTAAAAAGCACATGCAAAACAGTACAACGTAAAGAATCTTAAATGCAATGCAATGTTCAAGTGAAATTTGGTAATTCAATAAGATTAAGACTTACTCAAAGACAAATTCTTCTGACCATACAGGGTTCTGCCCTTCCCTGATATGTGTTTTTGCTACCTGGACACTGTTCAGGTAGATGTTACAATACGGATTAGTAAAATGTTTTACTGGGAGCGTATGAGCTTCTTCTACATGCAAAATAAGACTGCTGACCTAAAGAAAATACACAAAATGTATTTATTTTATTAAAAAAGAATGGAATTCTCCCCATGTGAAAGTTTACTGTTAAGGTATAAATATTAAATACAAAATATAATTTCCTAATAGAAAGAGCACAGAACAGGAATAACGGAACAAGATTTTAAGCATCAGCAGCGACAAATTAATAGCAACTCAAATAACTTGAACCTAAACCCCCAGCACCACAGTTTTAACTCATCTTAACTTTTAGTTTTAAAACCATCACTACAAGACATTAAGATTTCCAAGTACTAACTTTTCTATGCATAGAAAATTCTACTGAAGTCAAAGACTTGTATCTTGAGTAAGAGCCATGGACAACTCCAAACACAAAGACATTTTTGTTCCTTTCCTAACAGATTAGGCTCAGTATGAGTCAGCAGTGTGCCCTGGCAGCCAAGAGGTCAAACCGCATCCTGGAGTGCATTAAACACAGTATAATCAGCTGGTCAAAAGAGGTGATTATCCTGCTGTATTTAGCACTGATGCAGCCTCTCCTTGAGTACTGTGTGCAGTTCCAGACCCCAAAATTTAGGAAGGATATTAAGGTATTTGAATGTGCTCAGAGAAGGGCAACAAAGCTGGTCAAAGTGCTGGAAGGCATGTCCTATGAGGAGCAGCTAAGGACTTTGGGTTTGTCTAGTTCAGAGAAAAGGAGGCTGAGGGGCGACCTCATTGCCTCTCTACAACTTCCTGAGGAGGGGAAGTGGAAAGGGAGGTGCTGATCTCATCTCCCTGGTACCCAGCGACAGGACACGCGGGAATATCTCAAATCTGTGTCAGGAGAGGTTCAGACTTGATGCTACAAAACATTTATTTACTAAGAGGGTAGTCAAACCCTGGAACAGGCTTCCTAGAGAGGTGGCCAATTCCCCATGCCTGTTGGTGTTTAAGAGGCATTTGGACAATGCGCTTAATAACATGCTTTAACTTTTGGTCAGTCCTGAAGTGGTTCGGCAGTTGGACTAGATGATCACTGAAGGTCACTTTCCACTGAAATATTCTATTCTGTTCTAAACAACAGCAGATTACATAAAATTTCCTTGTTTGACACACTGTTATCTCCCCTGTTAACAAAGAAGATATTAGTCTGTACTATAGATTTTCAAAATAACAGCACTCAGAAACTCAATTTCCAGAAAATGAGAAGTGAACTCTCTGAAATCATTTACATTAAATACATTTTAAATAATCTACTATTTTACAAACTTCTGAATTGTATGCAATTCATAGCTTAAATATCTAATGATATCAACTGAAGTCAACTTAGATAAATACAGGAAATATCGTACTTGACCATGTCAAATTTCCATTTAAATCCAAATATCCAGTACCAAAAGTTTAAAAGGACAGTTCAAGAAACCCTGAAACTTATGTTATTTCTTTAAGACAGTCATGGAAGTATGATTTTTGATCTTTATACACTTTATCTACCTTGATCATTTATGTTTTTTATACTTTCCACCTCTCTGAATAGTCTGATATCTTCCCACACTTATTTACTTAGAAATTCTTTTACTCATTCCAGCTTATAATTAAAAGAATTTTCTCATTTCCTTTATGTATCCTAAATGAGAATACTATAAACAGTAAATAGCATCTATTTTCTATTCTATTCCTTCATGCAGTTTAACATTTTCTTTGCTTTTGGAAGTATAGAATTAGTTCAGATGATCACTGTAGGCGCTTCGCTTTTGTGGCTCTCACTGTCTTCTGCCAGTTCATATAGCAATTATCTAATTAAGTTTGGTTCTTCAGAACTATTCAATCATATTTAATGTTGACCACAGAATAATTCTGCATTTCATATTAAAAAATTTATTCCTTTTTCCATAGACTGATAAAACAGCTATTTCCAACATTCATAACATTCAAAGATACATGCAGGATTTTCTGTTGTTGAAAGGAGAGTTCTGAGATGTATCATCATCATTTTGCAACAAGACCACCTCTCCCCCCCCATATCTATATAGCTTCACCTGACGTAGACGTTTATTTGATGTCCCTGGACTGTTTTTTCTTAAACTGCAAAATATCTGCAGAGCCTTCATCCAGTCCTAAGAGAGAAAGGTACAAAACAGTGTAATAAGAAGTCAGATTCAGCTTCTTGCAGTAGAACAGACATGTCTTAAAAAAAAAAAAAAGCACTGAAGTATCTGAAGTTGTTTCTTTAGCTTAAGAACCACCAACTTGTATATAATTCAAAGTATGAAAATCTGAATAGTAAAACCAAATTAATAACTTTCTCAGTAAAACTAAATAAGCATTTACAAATCTGAAAGTTTCTCTTTTAGAAAAGATGGTATATAAAATGAAGCAAGACTTGGTTGCTTCTGAGAAAATAACAGTCAACAAGTCAAACTGCTCTGATCATTCTCTCCTCTATTTTTATATTGCAGTCATATTTTACTCTATATACTTCAAACAAAAATAAAGCAGCATTAACAGAAAAAAACACTGAAAAGTATAACCTACACCCACATTCTCTCTGCTCACAAATACATAAAGCAGAGTAGATACTATGGAAGATATGCTATAGCTTCATTTGCATGTTTTCACATCCCACCCTCACAAATTTTGTAAGCTCTTATGAAGCATAAAATTTAGAGTTTGACTTAATATTCATAAGGGTGTAGGCTCAAAGATCTGCTACCTACTCTCAAAGTACAATTTAATAATACCATTAAAGAAAAAAAATATTTTCAGTCTTACCCTTTACATTACCTTCCACATTTTTAAAATACAGATACATTCTATATTGCAGCTATTCTTAGGTGAACCATTTTGGGAGTAAAGTTTTATCTTTCAAACCCTTCCATAAAAGGAAGAACTGTCAACTATGCCTCAGACTGTTATTAGTTTGCTTTCTTATTCAAATAAGGAAAAGCAAATAAAGAACCATAGAACCTACTAAATACTCTAAATTAATCTAAATATTTCCTAGATACAAAGTCATCTTTATTCCCCCTCCTAACAGGAAAACCTATCCCCTTAAATGCCAAAGTTTACAGCAGTTTAATGCCATAGTTTAGCCCCAGCTTCCCCAACAGCCAGTAACTAAAACCACTTGCTGCTCACTCACACCTCCCCTGCCCCCAGTGCGATGGGGGAAGAATCATGAAACAAAAAGCAAAACTCATGGGTTGGGATAAGAACAGTTTAATGGAACAGCAAAAAAAAGGCAAGAAGATGAAGGAAAAAACAAACAAGCACCCACAAAAAACAAACAAACAAAAAACTCAAACAAAACCACAACAACAACGAAAGAATATATGAAGTGATGGATACACATCGCAATCTCTCACCACATAGCAATCCCAACACTGCAGTTCTCCTCGGAAGCAGCAATTGTGGATTCCTGACTGCAACCTGCGCCAAAACCTCCCCCCGTCCTGGACAGCAGTTCATGCCCAAAACACAATAGCAGTAAACTGCATGGTCCAGGGTCCAGAGAGAACCAAGAACATCCTGAACTGCCCCGCTCCTCTGCAGTGGGAAAGAGAGACTGCCCCATTGGTCAGCCCCCCTTTTATAACTGAGCATGACCTTATATGGTATCAACTACCCCTTTGGCTAGTTTTGGGTCGGTTATCCAGGCTGTGTCATCCCCCTATCTCAGCCGACCCTGCACAAGCAGCAAGTATGAACAATGCACCATAGCATGCACAATGAAACTAGCATATGAGGCTACACTCTACATTACACTGGCTTAATGGTTTGTACAAATCTCAGACAACATGCAATCCATTGGACAGCAGCTTTGATATTTACCACATTATATGAAATCCATTGAGTTTTCCTTAGTATACCAACAAAATTATTCTTCTGTGAAATGTTACAAGGTACAGACAGCTGTAACTTCTGAGAACAGAACTATCAGTAAAACATCTGACTTACCTGAATCAGAATCATTTTATAAAAGAAATCCTGGTATTGTGTATAAACGCAGTAAACATTGTTAAAGAAATGTAAACTAAAAGGAGACTATACCAAATGTTCAGAAAACAGGACAGGATATTCTGCTTGTCCTGACACGATATTCTGCCTATTACACATTCTTAAATAAAATCAAAAGCATAGCTTAACTTCTGACACAACAGGTATATTTCAGAGCTCTGGAATATCAAAACAACTTCATGAATATGAACATTGTCGCATCTTTCATATGCTCTCAAGTTGGTGAGATTTAAAGAATTAGACTCCATTCCTACAATTCTTAATAAGCAAACATTAACTGCTAGAGAGCTAATAACTAAATTATACCAATGTAAAACAACCAAACAAAAAAAAAACACAATCAAACTTATTTTATGCACAAGATCAGGGCCTAAGACTATATGCAACGACCAGTTTATGGACAGAACAAATAACTGTAAAAGGCTCATTAGGTTTTGATTGGTGGGCATACCTACATTAGCATTTTATTAGGTTGGTGCAACAGGAATTGCGGTTCTTTCATTGTTGAAATGTGTTATTTGATACTGGAATACATTCTTAAATAAATATGGTTATGTTATCTTTTGAATGTGCTTTTCTCACTTTATGTTTTTTTGCTACTAACTTATTACTTGATGTTTATTTTATATTTTAGACTATGGAAATGATGTTAGACAAAAGGTAAATTTGAGCGATTTTCTTAGTCAAGTTCAAAATGGGTTGTAAAGCAGTAAACTCGTAACATCAACAACACATTTGGTCCAGGAACTGCTAATGAATATACAGTGTAGTGGTAGTTCTAGAATTTTCACAAAGGAGACAAGAGCCTTGAAGATGAGGAGCATAGTGGCCAGCCATCAGAAGATGACAACGACCAATTGAGAGCAATCATCGAAGCTGATCCTCTTACAACTCCACCAGAAGTTGCCAAAGAACTCAGCGTCAACCATTCTACAGTTGTTCCGCATTTGAAGCAAACTGAAATGAGAAAAATCTCAAGAAGTGGGTACCTCATGAGCTGACCAAAAATAACAAAAAAAATCGTCGTTTTGAAGCATTGTCTTATTCTACGTAACAGCAATGAACCATTTCTCGATCGGATTGTGACATGCGATGAAAAGTGGATTTTATACAGCAACCAGCAATGACCAGCTCAGTGGTTGGACTGAGAAGAACCTCCAAAGCACTTCCCAAAGCCAAGCTTGCACCAAAAAAGGTCATGGTCACTGTTTGGTGGTCTGATGTTGGTCTGATCCACTACAGCTTTCTGAATCCCAGCAGAAACATTCCATCTGAGAAGCATGCTCAGCAAATCAATGAGATGCACTGAAAGCTGCAATGCCCGCAGTCAGCACTGGTCAACAGAAAAGGGCCAATTCTTCTCCACGACAACGCCCGACCATATGTCACACAACCAATGCTTCAAAAGTTGAACAAATTGGGCTACGTAGTTTTGCTTCATCTGCCATATTCACCTGACCTCTTGCTAACCAACTATCACTTCTTCAAGCATCTTGACAACTTTTTGCAGGGAAAACGCTTCCACAACCAGCAGGATGCAGAAAAAATTTTCCAAGATTTCATTGAATCCCAAAGCACGGATTTTTAAGCTACAGGAATAAACAAACTTATTTCTCTTTGGCAAAAATGTGTTGATTGTAATGGTTCCTATTTTGATTAATAAAGATGTGTTTAAGCCTAGTTATAATGACATAAAATTCACCACCAAATACCGCAATTACTCTTTCGCCAACCTGATAGTTCATATCAGGAATGTGCTCTTGAAGCAAAACTCTCACTAACTATGCTCCGGTTCATTACATGGAAAAATGTTGGAGAGTAAACTATTTATTTTTTTTGACTGAACTACTCCAAAAGATGTTCTCCCGAAACATCTAATGGAAACTAATGGAAGTTCAGTCCACAGGACCAGACTAGAACTTGTCCAAAGTTAAATCCCTAAAGTGCAGCTAATGTAGGTGCTAGATTCTCATCACCAACTATTTTCCTTAAAGATCTGCTACTACTGCATGGTAATATTTGCTAATGTAGACACAGCCACCATCTGTGGTATACTTGCTTTCTATTAGAGAAAAAATATATTATTAAACACTACAAAACAAAACATTACTTTTAAAATTATATTTACCAACAAAAGTTCTCACCTGTGCTTGTTCTGGAGTTTCTCCTGCAAAGTAAAAGATGTAATGCTCTTCACTGAAGTGCTGAACTACTATCTGAAAACAGTTTGGCCTTAAAAACAAGCAAAATAAAAATGTAGCATCATCACACTTGGAATCAGCAAAAAACTCAACAAGAAAAGTTTCTACATGCTTCAAAAGTGCATTTTGATTTGAATTAATTACGTAGTTTCAGGAAAATTGCACCCCAGTTCAATTAATTTGTTTCAGAATATTTAAGAAACTTGGAACAGTTTGTATTGAATATACATGCACACTGTCTTGCAGTTGTGGAGAAATACACCTGATAACATAAAAGACTGGTTAATGAGGACTACTCCCCATAAACATTTTAAGTTATGCACAAGTTCAGCACTGATTCCAAACCAATTAATCATGCATTATGGATTTGTAGTTGTAGGAGTTCAGGAACTATATTAACGTGAGGAATTCTGTATCTGAATGTATTCCACAGCTCTCACAACCAATAAAACGTGCATTGGATCACATACTAATAACTGAATACGTGTGATATAAAACTACTAAAGCTTTGAATGCAATTATAACATCTTTGTCATTTTATGTATCTACACTCATTTGTCAAGAAGTATCAAAAACATTTTGTGCTATTACATTACAAGCTAAAGTACACACTTGATTCACGGCCTTCCAAATGACGTTCAATGGAACTTAGTTCTCCCAAAACCAGGATTACACTTGCAAATGATGTTTTGGTCTCCCCCCATGCACTGCTTAGGGAAACACTAGCATGGCTTTTTGTGGCCATGCCCACAGGAGGACTGGGGAGGGGGGCAAGAAGTAGCCAGGTCAGGAGCTACTTAAATCATTGTCACCAAAAACATGTCAAGTTACAGTCCTCACTGTACTTCCGAGAAAAGTGGAAAGATAGTTTTGACTGCCTAATTATTAAGTTGGTGCAAAAGGAATTGTGTTTTTTTCATTGTTGAAATTTGCTGTTTGATACTGGAATACATTCTTAAATAAATGTGGTTATGTTATACATCTTTTGAATGCGCTTTTCTTGCTTTATGTTTTTTTGCTACTAACTTATTACTTGCTGCTTATTTTATATTTTAGACTATGGAAATGATGTTAGACAAAAGGCAAATTCGAGCAAGTTTATTGTGCTAGGCCAACTTGTTCGTTAGTGACGTATTGCCCATATCTTGTATATACCTCAAAACTGGTAATTATCTGTCCTGTTGCATGTACAAGAATTAAAAGCCAGTGCCCTACCTGCCAAATAAACTGTCATGTACTCCATAGACTGAACACACACTAAGGTCTATTAATCCTTTAGGTTTTGTGGCTCGTTTTTCACTTTCAAAATAAATAAGCTGGGCATCGTTTCCCTCCAATATAAAGTACAAGTTTTTCCATCTCTTTCCTTTACCTGTAAGGAAAGCAAGTAATAAGTTACAATATTGTTTTAAAGAAAATATAAATTTTGTAAATGAAGAAAAAAGAGGGCAGTAAGGTTTTTGTCAAAATACAAACAGAAAAACAATGTACAGTTAATCACGCTTAAGCAATAACATCATTATACATATTTTTTTTCAGCATTTAGCTAAAACTAGACCCTCTTCACAGATTCAGGTACAATTTTAGATGGTTCTCTAAATATTTTCATTAATCTCAACAGGATTAAGCAAGTCCATATGACCTCTGTTCATATCAGCAGGAAGACTGTATCTATACAGTTTGCAAATAATGTATGATGCTGTATGATGTATGGTTATTTTAATTAAGAAATAGATTTCTCTTGACATAAGGAAATTATTCCTAAACTTTAATCAACTAATCAGCATAACACATTGCATCACAGTATCTTAAATCAGAATGACTGAAGAATAGAAATGGGAATACAATACATACAAACTTGGATCAGAACCATGCCCCAAATACACCTATATCCAAAAATTTTATCAGTTCCACGTGTTTCAGAAATAAATAAATAAATAAATGGAGATTTAAATGTTAAGGTTTGTTGGAAGACACATTAGATGCATGAGTAAAATGTGAATTTAGCCACTGGCTAAACCAAAAATAAATCACTCATTGTTTAATATCCTCTGAATTACAACTGATAAGGAACTTTCTGCAACTACTTCATACATAAACCACAGTACCTTTTAGAAAAACATGTAGCCTTAATTTTCAACAAGCACTAGTACTCACTGTTTTGGAAAATTAACTTTAACATCTAGTTATTATACTCTACTAGATGGAAGAGCAATTTGATTAAATTTCTGTTCTGTCTGCAGGTATATGCATCTCTCCACACCTACTCCTGCTTGCACATTCAAAGTACCCTTTTAGATAAAGATTTTCACTTCATGTTCGTTCTTGGATGAGTTCTCACCCTACCATATCCCTCTACACCTTCTTGCATAATTAGCACTCTCAAGAAGAGAGATGCTTTCCTTGCTTTATTCTAGTTTTTATTTCCTTTGAATGTGTCTTTTGAACTCGGATATATTTAAATGCTTACCTTCTTTCTCACTTTTGCTTGCTATCCAGATCACTATCTGGTACTTATTGTTTTAGTTACTGTCTATCATATGCAGAAAAATTATTTTTTTTTTATAATCAACTTTAATGGAAACAGAAAAACTAAAATCATGGTACTTAGAAAGTGACTAGCTTCCTCAGAACTTAAAAATCTTGCTCAACAGTAATTCTTCAGGGATATATTTAGATGAGTCAGGCAGCTTTTAATCCAATTATTATATGCTATGTTGAGTGTGTCAGTATTAGAAACTTTAAAAAGTCTCAGTGTACCTTGAACACCAGAATATACATTTTAAATTATATTACCTGACTTGGAATAACAAAATTAAATGAGCTCTGGTCTCCAGGGAATGTACTGATTTACATTAATCTAGCTCTCTTTAACCCATGTGATCAGCTTAAATTTAAACAAGTTGCATATTAAATATGAATATATTTTATGAAAATGTATTTCATTTAATGAAACTGAATGTTACCTTTGATAAAAGGTGCTTAGTTTTTGTGCCGTTTCCTGATTTTTTCGGCAAGAACTGCTAATCAACATCTTTATATTACATGTCATTTTATGTATTATGTCTTTCTATTTATACAATTCTTAAGGAAAAAGAACCTTTCATACCCCTTACAGACTTTCTACCACCTTTTGCTCACTTCAATTTTGCCTCCGCTAGTACCAGTACTGCATAAAATATGCATCCATATCTGCAGTTTTTAGAAAAAGATATTTAATTGAAGTAAACAAAACTCACTTTTTTTCAGAAGATATCCTTTTTTGACAATATTTTTATAAAAAGCATCCTTTGTTTTGCGACGAATTGTATTGTAGATTTCTTTTCCATCCACTGTATCATTAAGCACTTGTTCTTGATGCTAGTAAATAAGAAATCAACTTTATTTAAAGCTCAGAAATCACCGTGAAACAACTGCACACTATGAATCTGCAACTGAAATTTTATTGAATGCTACCAATTCTTTATTATTCTCTCATGTGTCTTAGCAAACTAATATGATTTAATACAATACCTTTGCCAAAAATGCAATATAACTATTTCTTGTGGAATGATGAGGCCAGAATTATAATATGAGAAGAAAAATAAGGTTTAAATACTTACCAACTTTCACAAAGTAACATCTGTATTTATTTTTTTAACATTAAACAGAAACAGTATCTTTCACAGTGATTTACACAAGTCTTTAAAGGTTATTTAGTTTCTAACTGTCTTTTACCAAGGCTTTTGGAATTGAGTAACTAAGGATAAACTCTGAATCAACAAGAATGTGGCAAAACACAATTCAAACTGAATGATTACCACACAAAGTTACACAGTCCCTCAGAATCTTATGAGCACTCATGTCCTCATGAGCTGCAAAGCTTCTGGACCACGTTGTAATGCCCACAGCCACATTTGACCATACTATAAAATGAGGTTCCCACCGAAGACCCCCTTTGGAGTGGTCTTCTCGGAGCAGTGGGTCTGTGAATTGGAGCCCTCTTCTTAGACTGGGATGTTGTCTAAGGAAACTTCCTAGGATTGAGAGCTCCTCACCTCCCCGTTTGGGTGAGTGGTTATTTACTGGATATATAGTTGAATGAGTCCTTGCCTAATCAGGCAAGTGTGAGTCCTTGCCTAACCCAGGCAAGTGATTATTTCTTGTGGGTATCCTGGAGTCAGAGGGTTCTGGTTTTCTTTCTTGTGTGTGCATGCACACTGTGGATCCTCATTATTCTTATTTTGCTGTACCCCAATAATCTCCTCAACTGATATCTGTCATGGGGGCACCCCAAAGTCAGTTTTAGGCAGACAAGTTCCAAAACAGACTTTATTCTGGCTGGAAAAGTACAGCCAATAAACTGACCAAAACAGGGTTTATACAATTAGTTAGCACTCCGACAACATAAAATAAAGGTTCGGATATCAGTTGAGAAGATTATTGGGCTGCAGCGAAATGAGAATAATGAGGATCCACAGCATGCATGCACACACTCACAAGAAACACACCAGAGCCCTCCGACTCAGGGTAAACTAACGCTTGCCTGGGTTAGGCGAGGATATATTCAGTAAATTATCACTCACCCAAACAAGGAGGTGAGACGCTCCCAATCTCGGGAAGTTTCCTTAGATGACGTTCCAGTCTAAGGGGAGGGTTCTGGCTCAGCAGACCCCCTGCTCCGAGAAGACCCCAACAAAGGGAATCTTCGGCGGGAACCCCATTTTATAGTCTGATCAGATCTGGTTGTGGGCATTCCAGAAGCTTCTCAGCTTCTCTGGGCCCCTCCTCTGCTAACGACCCTGTCAACCGACTCTGGTCCCACAAAAGGGCCACTAACTGCCCCATTGAAAGCTCCAGTTCTCAGAGGGGGATGTGCAACTGCCACACCAGTTCTCAGGGGTAGAAGTGCAACTGCCACAATATCCAAACCTGTATTTTATGTTGTCAGAGTGCTAACTAATTGTATAAAACCTGTTTCTAGTTGGGGTATTTGCTGTACTTTTCCAGTCAGAATAAAGTCTGTTTTGGAACTTGTTCGCCTAAAACTGACTTTGGGGTGCCTCTGTGACAACAGAGCATGACAGTATGTGGGAGAATACACAACCAAATGTAATTACACCACCAATAAGTCTGTGTTTTTTTGGTTTTGTTTGTTTGTTTGGTTGGTTGGTTTGTTGTTTTGGTTTTTTATAAAAAAAGTCACAAATATATCCAAATAACTTAAAAGAATTTGATGCAGTCTTAAATGGAAAATTAGTCAACACAAGGAAAGTTATTGATACAGGAACCATAACTGGATACACAAAGTGCCAAAGTGAAGATGATTGGCATGATCCAAAAAGAATTATGGAGAACAAAGAAAGTTACTAGGTGAAGCTTTTCAAGGATGTTTCAGAATTCAAATTTCCTCAAGTTTGTCTCAACCACAGACAGACACAGAGGAATGGAGGGCAGCCTAGTTCCCCCCACAATGCAATATGGTATTAAGGCACAGCATTGGTTCAATCAGGGATCAGAGCTGGGGCCACAAGATGGAGCATTTACACCCCAGAGCACAGACAAAGCTTATCATATCTTCTGTTTACTACAAGTCAACCTTAGATAAGGGAATGCATATGAGGATAAAATGAAAGAAACTCACAAGTTCAAAACAAAAATTCAGGATGCTGTTTTAACTATCATGGATACCTATGCTGTAATTCAGTTCCTATACAATAAATATTTGTAGATTAAGTCAATATCTTCAATAACAAGTGCTCAAAGATGAATTTTTACCTGCATTGTAACGGGATCTTTAAGGTAATATCCTTCAACAATCTGTTCTTTTCTATAATGTTCAATGATCTCAGCAATACTGTTCAAATAAGAAAAATACGATTTAAAATGTTAAAAAATTAGTTTTTCCTCCATATAATAATTTGCTTTTCCATGCAATCACACTACATTTCCTCACAAATTTATAATAAAAAGCAAGTGTTAAACAACATAATCTCATTTGCAGCAATTACAATGTACTACTACACTGTAGTCAAGAAAATTCACAGAACTGCACTCATAATGTACTAATTCTAAACTCCATAGAATATTTTAAATTAGTTATAGAAAATACATGTATTGGGTCTGGCTGGGATCGAGTTAACTTCCCTCATACCAGCTATCATATTGCAGTACTCTGTAGCAAGAACATTTAATAACAAACCAGTTTTAGCTACTGCTGAGCAGTGCTCACAGCATTAAGGCTGTCTCTCCAACCCTGCTCTTCAAAGGCCAGCAGGCATGGGGTGGGCAAGAGGTTGGGAGGGGATATAGCCAGGACAGCTGACCCAAACTGACCAAAGAGATATTCCACACCATATAATGTCATACTCAGCAATAAAAGTCAAAAAAAAAGAAAGGGGGGCATTCATTATTAAGGCATTTGTCTTCCAAAGCAACCTCTATGCATACTGAGGCCTGTTCTGGTTTTGTTAAAAACAAGACCAGTTCTCTTTTAGTGATTTTTCTTTCAGCTAACTTCTTCTAGGTGGCTGTACTTTTCTGAGTTTTAGCCTGCATATTTTTTCCGAGGATGCTGTACTCAGTGCTGATAAGAAGACCAATGGAATGCTGAAGCAGCTCATGTTTAGATTTATTACTATGGTAGCCAAGAAAGACTGATAATTTTTCCCACGTTCTGTTGTGAGAGGGGTGTGTTTGAGGAGGGGTGGATGGAACAGGTGACTAGAACTGACCAAAGGAAGTATTCCATCTCATAATCGTCATACCCCCTATATAAGAGGGTGATCACGAGAGTCACTCTCTCTTCGACCATGGCTGGCATCTAGAGAGGACCTTGTCTGTCTGCCTGCGATCTACAGGCCTCAGGACCTACATCCCTGCAACCAGGTTCCGGTTTGCTGTGAAGTCCAGCCCATGACTTCTGGGGGCCTGAGCTGCAGCTACTGGAGCCACGCCGGCTCCGCACACCCAGCTCCATCGCTGCTGGAGTGACGCCAACTCCACATCGAGAACTCAAGATTGGTTTTGTATATTTTGTATATATATTCTCTGTTTATTAGTAGCATTAGTAAAACCCTTTAAAACTCTCCAACTTGAAGTCTAAGTCTCTCTTCCTTTTCCCTTATCTTTCCTATCATCTTTCTGATCTAAAGGAAAGGGGTGGCGGGAAGTGAGGGGATAACAGAGAGCGTCTGCCACGGTTTATTGCCGCCTTGCCTTAAACCTTGACAGATTGAATTGGTGGCCCATACAGGGAAAAGAGACCATACAGAGAGAGACAGAGTATGGGGATAAGAGAAATCGTGACAGGTTTTATTGGTGCCATGACTTGAATATGCGTGAGAAATCGTGACAGATTTTATTGCGCCGGAGCAGGGACGGGGTTTTGACTGAGATGTGCTATGAGCAGTATCTGACAATTAATGTAAACAGCTTACTGGGTAGCGTAAGTGAGAGAGCATTGGGCTTTGATGTGCGTGGCCTGTGTTTGAATTCTCTGGTGGGAGGAAACTTTGGGAAACGATAGATCTGTGTGCTTTACGGGTCATAAAGCAGACTGTGGTTTGAGTTTGTTTTTGATTTTTAAGGATGTTGTTGCAAATCTATTTGGATTTAATAATGCCTTTTTTGGGGTTAATTCTTCTTGTTTATGTTTTTGTGCAGAACATTACTTTTGGAAGAAGAGATGAACTTGTTATAAGAGTTTTGGTCCTGGGTTGTGTATCACTGATTTATGTGATTTTAGTTAAGTCCATGATGTATTTCTACTCATTGTTATAATACTTCGGGAGTATGCATTTTTTGAATTCTCCAGTAGAAACAGAAGAAATTAAAGAGGCCTGTGCCTTTTGTTTTCTCAGTTTCAGGAGTGAGATTTTAGGAGAGCTATTTAACTATTCTCTGCCTGTGTCATTAGAGCAAATTACAGATGCTTTTGGGAATTTTGAATATCCCTGGACCTTTGAGCGAAGCTTGTTGGTGTTATTGGGTCTCTGGAATGTGTGTCAGTCTTTGCTAGTGATAAAACTGTTTAGGAGGACTGCAGCGATTCTAACTCCTGCGGCAGGAGTTGCCGCTTTTAAAGCTACAACGTCCGTGACAGCCAGTAAACCCCCCTTGACAGACTCTGCAGCAGCTCCAGTTCCTGACTTGGATACAGCAGCCACTACAACTGCAACATCAGTTTCTACATCTACTCAGACCCCCACAACATGTAATGTGGCCATTCAGACTTCAGCAGTATTGGTTGCCCCAACAAAGAGGAAGCAAAAGAAAGCACAATTGGAATCCATTGTGAAGGAAGATGAAGAAGAGGAAGCAGAGGGTCCTTCTACAACAGAGCAGGGAGAGGTTGTTTCTGGAATAGAGCAAGGTGATGATGAAGAAGAATCAGAGGAGGAAGAAGAGGGCCCTTCTACAGCTCCTCCCACAGCCCTTTCTAAACTCCTTCCACTGCTATCTCAGGCTACTACAGCAAAGCCACCAGTGGGTCTTTCTACAACAAAGTGACCAGCAAAGGACGAGCTAATAGAACGCTCCTTATCTCTGAAGGAGCTGAGGACTGTGAAACAAGACTTTAGCCGTCATGAAGGTGAGTCAATTGTCACTTGGCTTATTTGATGCTGGGACAGTGGGGCCAATAGTTTGGACTTAGATGGCAGTGAAGCCAGTCATTTGGGATCCCTGGCCAGAGATGGTGGCATTGATAAGGCAATTGCAAAGAAGAAACTAAGTCAAAGCCTCTGGAAAAGAATTTTGTCAGCAGTAAAAATCAGGTACCCTTTAAAAGATGATATCATATGCCGCCCACCCAAATGGACTACTATGGAAAGAGGTATTAGGTATCTGAGAGAACTGGCTGTGTGAGAGATAATTTACAGTGACCCACAGACAACTATAGATCCTGATGAAGCGCCATGTACCCGAGGTATAATGCAGAAGTTTGTGCAGAGCACACCACCGTCTTATGCCCGCACTTAAGGATTACTCACCCTTTCAAAAGACAGTCTATCAGCTGTGGGTGAAGTAGCAGACATGTTGTGGCAGTATGAAGACACTCTTTCTTCTCCCCTACAAGCCTGTGTGGCAGCTGTGGAGAAACTGTGTGACAAACTGTCCAAAAGGGAAGACAGATCCTACTCGTCACATGCACGGGCCTGAGCCACAGCTATTGGGAAGAGATGCCCTTCTGCAGCATCAGCCCAAGAAAAACGCAACATGTCACGAGGTGAATTATGTTTTTTTCTGCGTGACCAGGGAGAAGATATGAGTAATTGGCATGGCAAGCCCACTGCTGACCTACAGGAACGAGTACGTGAGTTGAAAAAGAAAGCTCCCAAAAGAAAAGCTACTCCAGTTTCCAGTGGGAGGCTTTCCAGACAGAGTAGAAGGGATTCTTGTGTCTCCCTACCAGAAACTGTGCAAAGCACCAATTAGTGGGGCCCTGCCTCCAGCCAGGTGGAGAAGAGGGACAATGACAACAGAGTTTATTGGACTGTGTGGATTCGGTGGCCTGGTACGTCAGAATCACATGAGTATAAAGCCCTGGTAGACACTGGTGCACAGTATACAATGATGCCATCGAATCATAAAGGGTCAGTATCTGTCAGTATTGAAGGAGTGACTGGGGGATCTAAGGAACTGACTGTATTAGAGGCTGAAATGAGCCTAACTGGAAAGGAGTGGGAAAGGCACACTGTTTTGACTGGTCCAGATGCTCCGTGCATCCTTGGTATAGACTACCCAAGGAGTGGGTATTTTAAGGACCCAAAAGGGTATCGATGGGCCTTTGGTATAGCAGCTGTAGAGACTGAAAACATTAAACAGCTGTCTACCTTGCCTGGTCTCTCACACGACCCTTTTGTTGTAGGACTGCTTAAGGTCGAAGAGCAGCAGGTGCCGATTGCTACCATGACAGTTTACAGATGACAATATCGCACCAACCGAGATTCCCTGATCCCCATTCATAAACTGATCCAACAACTAGAGAGTCAAGGAGTGATCAGTAAGACTCACTCGCCTTTCAATAGTCCTATATGGTCTGTTCCAAAGCCTAATGGAGAATGGAGACTGACTGTAGATTATTGTGGCCTAAATTAAGTTACGCCATCGTTAAGTGCTGCCATGCTGGACATGTTAGAACTGCAATATGAACTGGAGTCAAAGGCAGCCAAGTGGTATGCCGCAAATGACATTGCTAATGCATTTTTCTCTATTCCTTTAGCAGCAGAATGCAGGCCACAGTTTGCCTTTACCTGGAGGGGTATCCAGTACATCTGGAATCAACTGCCCCAGGGGTGGAAACACAGCCCTACTATCTGCCATGGACTGATCCAGACTGCACTGGAACAAGGTAAAGCTCCAGAACACCTGCAATACATTGATGACATCATCGTATGGGGTGATATAGCAGAAGTAGTCTTCAAGAAAGGTGAGAGAATAATTCAATTTTTTTTGAAAGCTGGTTTTGCCATAAAGAGAGGTCAAGGGGCCTGCCCAAGAGATTCAGTTTCTGGGAATTAAATGGTAAGATGGGCGTCGCCAGATCCTGATAGAGGTGATTAACAAAATAACAGCTATGTCCCCACCAACTAGCAAAAAGGAAACACAAGCCTTCTTAGGTGTTGTGGGTTTCTGGAAAATGCATATTCCAGATTACAGCCAGATTGTGCACCCCCTTTATGAAGTGACTCGAAAGAAATGTGACTTTCAATGGGGCCCTGAGCAGCGACAAGCCTTTGAACAAATTAAACAAAAGATTGTACATCCAGTCGCCCTTGGACCAGTCTGGACAGGACAAGGTATTAAGAATGTGCCCTATACTGCAGCTGGGGACAATGGTCCTACTTGGAGCCTCTGGCAAAAGGCACCAGGTGAGACTCGAGGTCAACCTCCAGGATTTTTGAGCAGAGGATATAAAGGCTAAGAGGCCAATTATACTCCAACTGAGAAAGAGATACTGGCAGCATATGAAGGAGTTCAAGCTGCTTCAGAAGTGACGGGTACTGAAGCACAGCTCCTCCTGGCACCCCAATTACCAGAACTAGGCTGGATGTTCAAGGGTAAGGTTTCTTCCATGCATCATGCAACTGAAGCTACATGGAGTAAGTGGATTGCATTAATCACACAGCAGGCTCGAATAGGGAAACCTAATCGCCCGGGGATCTTAGAAATGATCACAGACTGGCCGGAAGGCAAAGATTTTGGAGTATCACCTGAAGAAGAGGAGGTGATGCGTGCTGAGGAAGCCCCACCATTTAATGAATTACCAGAGATTGAAAAGCAGTATGCCCTGTTCACTGATGGATCCTGTCGTCTTGTAGGAAAACATCGAAAGTGGAAATCTGCTGTGTGGAGTCCTACACAACAAATCACAGAGACTAATGAGGGATGAGGTGAATCAAGCCAGTTTGTAGAGGTAAAAGCCATACAGTTGGCTTTGGACATTGCTGAAAGAGAAAAGTGGCCATTACTTTATACTGACTTATGGATGGTGGCAAATGCCTTGTGGGGGTGGTTAAAGCAGTGAAAGCAAAATAACCGGCAGTGCAGAGGCAAGCCTATTTGGGCTGCCCCATTGTGGCAGGACATTGCTGCTTGGCTAGAGAATCTGACTGTAAAGGTACGGCATGTGAATGCCCACGTGCCTAAAAGTCGAGCCACTGAGGAACATCACAACAACCAGCAAGCAGATCAGGCTGCTAAGATTAAAGTAGCTGAGGTGGATTTGGACTGGCAGCATAAAGGTAAACTTTTTCTAGCATGGTGGGCCCATGATGCTTCAGGGCATCAAGGACAGGATGCAACATATAAATGGGCTCGGGACCAAGGGGTGGACTTAACCATGGACATTATTTCACAGGTTATCCATGATTGTGAAATATGTGCTGCAATCAAGCAGGCCAAAAGGTTAAAGCCTGTACGGTATGGGGGGCAGTGCTTGAAATATAAATATGGGGAGGCCTGTCAGATTGACTATATTATACTCCCTAGAACACGCCAAGCGCTTATGTGCTTACAATGGTGGAAGCAACCACGGGATGGCTGGAAACATATCCTGTGTCTCATGTCACTGCCCAGAACACCATTCAGGGCCTTGAAAAACAAGTCCTGTGGCGACATGGTACTCCAGAAATAATTGAGTCAGACAATGGGACTCACTTTAAAAATAGTCTCATAACCAACTGGGCCAAAGAACATGGTATTGAATGGATATATCATATCCCCTTATCATGCACCAGCCTCCAGGAAGACTGAGTGATATAACGGTTTGTTAAAAACCACTCTAAAGGCAATGGGAGGTGGAACTTTTAAAAATTGGGAGAAGAATTTGGCACAAGCCACCTGGTTAGTTAACACCAGGGGATCAATCAATCGAGCTAGCCCTGATCAATCAGAGCTTTTACATACAGTGGAAGGGGATGAAGTCCCTGCGGTGCATGGAAGGAACACGTTAGGAAAAGCTGTCTGGGTTATTCCTGCTTTGGGCAAAAGCAAACCCATTCGTGGGATTGTTTTCTCTCAAGGGCCTGGATGTACTTGGTGGGTGATGCTGAAGGATGGGGAAGTCCGATGTGTACCTCAAGGAGATTTGATTCTGGGTGAGAATACCCAATTTCAAACTGTATGAGGGAAATTGCTGCATGACACTAACAGTGTTCCATAAGTGTCTTTCAGGTTGATGCAGTGGTGGTGATGAACCCTGAGCTAACCTCATCGAGTGGTGTCCAGTAACTTGCCTGAGACTGACACTTCTGACTTACAATTCTTGGACACAAACTGCATCAGATTGCACATCATCTCTCCTGCCTAGAGAAACTGCTGTGACAGAGAGACTTGCACTCATGTACTAGTGATATACATATTTTCGTGTGTGTGTATATACATTTGAAGACAGGCAGAAAGCAGTAGTGATTTGTATACGACTCAAATGGTATGAAATAAGGGGTGGAATGTCCTGGTTTTGTTAAAAACAAGACCAGTTCTCTTTTAGTGATTTTTCTTTCAGCTAAGTTCTTCTAGGTGGCTGTACTTTTCTGAGTTTTAGCCTGCATATTTTTTCTGAGGATGCTGTACTCGGTGCTGATAAGAAGACCAATGGAATGCTGAAGAAGCTCATGTTTAGATTTATTACTATGGTAGCCAAGAAAGACTGATAAGTTTTCCCACGTTCTGTTGTGAGAGGGGTGTGTTTGAAGAGGGGTGGATGGAACAGGTGACTAGAACTGACCAAAGGAAGTATTCCATCTCATAATCGTCATACCCCCTATATAAGAGGGTGATCACGAGAGTCACTCTCTCTTCGACCATGGCTGGCATCTAGAGAGGACCTTGTCTGTCTGCCTGTGATCTACAGGCCTCAGGCCCTGCATCCCTGCAACCAGGTTCCGGTTTGCTGTGAAGTCCAGCCCATGACTTCTGGGGGCCTGAGCTGCACCTGCTGGAGCCACGCCGGCTCCGCACACCCAGCTCCGCCGCTGCTGGAGTGACGCCAAATCCACATCAAGAACTCAAGACTGGTTTTGTATATTTTGTATATATATTCTCTGTTTATTAGTAGCATTAGTAAAATCCTTTAAAACTCTCCAACTTGAAGTCTAAGTCTCTCTTCCTTTTCCCTTATCTTTCCTATCATCTTTCCAATCTAAAGGAAAGGGGTGGCGGGAAGTGAGGGGGTAACAGAGAGCGTCTGCCACGGTTTATTGCCGCCTTGCCTTAAACCTTGACAGGCCCTACTTCCGAGGAAGTGGCTAGATATCTCTTACTGATGGGGAAACAGAGAATAAATATTTTTATTTTCCTTTGCTTCCATGTGCAGCCTTTGTTTTTCTTTATTAAACTGCCTTTATATCATCCCACAAGGTTTTCACCTTATTTTCTTCCCCTGTCCCACTAAGGAAGGGGAGTAAAAGATGGTCTTGGCAGGCACCTGGCAGCCAGTTAAGATCAACCCATCACAATGCCAAATAAGTACGCTACCTTTTCTACATTCAAGTAACACGTGCATTTTCTAGCTCTCCAATCAGGCTGAAAATTGCTATTTTATTGGTAATAATTTTCGAAGTCCTAGAGCAACTAGGGAAGGGGAATGGGAGATACTTCAAACTGTGCAAAGCAATTTCCTTCTAAGAAGACAGGAGTGGGAAATTAAAAAAAAAAAAAGAAGGTTTTTAACATGCATTATGCAGATTATACTTCAAAATCACTGAGCTATCATGTTAAATTAACTACCCAGTCAGTAACACTCCTCTATGAGGAAACTTGCATTATAATTACCAGAATCAGCTTTAAATTGTATTTTGAAGGATCAGGAGAGAAGTAGTCACAGATGCAAGATAAATTTTAACATATTTTTTAGTTGCTCTTATTTTTGCAGTTATTGAAAATTGCATTGTAATAAAGAGAAGTAACATTAACATCACAAATGAATTATTCATATACAAAATATTAACCTGAAAATAAAGAACTAAGTGATTAAGTGGAGAATAAAAATATACTTTATGTGTTTTTTCACTTCATATATACTGTTATCTCTGTGTACAAATGTAATCAGTAAGGTACAAGTGATAGATCTTTGGCCTATTACAACTGGATAAAATTTTATCCAAAGGAAAGATATAGAAAAATATAAAAATGATCATAAAAACATGTAAATAAAACAGAAGTAAGATATCTTTGCTTGCTTTTGCTCTACCTCATTCTTCTAAACCTATGAACTAGTGTATGCTTGTTAAGTCAATGAATCTTCCCACAAACATTTTTCTTTTTCAGGTTTGTAAAGTGACTTGAATTTCTCAGTATTACTAAAAAAAAAATCTAATAAATGTGCAATATGCATTTGCCATTTTCTCCATAAAAAATTAAGTTTTACCACATTGCATAAAATAATAATTTGTATTTTGCATGTTGAACAGCTATTGCCAACATCTTGTTATGAGGGCAATCAGTAATAAATAAGCTTTATATCATTTTTTCCTCATTCATCAAATCGAGAATACCTTGACTGTTAACGTCTCTCCTCTCCTTCCTTGGTTATAAAAACAGGAGTCATCCCTCAACATAAGAAGCAATTTCCTGATTTCTTCCTATGTTGTAAAATGAGCTAAAGAATAAACTGAGTTGTATTGGAAAAGTAATTTTGGAGTTCAAGTACAATACAGACTAGGACTTCATGCCTTGATTGAACAATTAAGGGGATTTTTTTCCTTAGCTCTCTTCTCCCCCACACAAACTCAACTCAGATGGTCACTGTATATTGTCTTACCACTAAAGTAGCTCAAATGACTGAACAAGCCAAACACTGCAAACAGAAAGATATCACATATCTTCACATACACTTGAGAACAAACTGGGAGAGGAGAGGCTGGAGAACAGCCCTGCAGAAAGGGATCTGGGATTTCTGGTCGACAGGATTCTCAACATGAGTCAGCAGTGTGCCCTGGCAGCCAAGAGGTCAAACCGCATCCTGGAGTGCATTAAACACAGTATAACCAGCTGGTCAAAAGAGGTGATTATCCTGCTGTATTTAGCATTGGTGTGTCCTCACCTTGAGTACTGTGTGCAGTTCCAGGCCCCACAAGTTAAGAAGGATGTTAAAGTCCTTGAATGCACCCAGAGAAGGGCAATAAAGCTGGTCAAAGTGCTGGAAGGCATGTCCTATGAGGAGTGGCTAAGGACTTTGGGTTTGTCTAGTTCGGAGAAAAGGAGGCTGAGGGGCGACCTCATTGCCTCTCTACAACTTCCTGAGGAGGGGAAGTGGAAAGGGAGGTGCTGATCTCTTCTCCCTGGTATCCAGTGACTGGATGCATACGAATGGCTCAAATCTGTGTTAGGAGAGGTTCAGACTTGACATTAAGGAACATTTCTTTACCAAGAGGGTAGTCAAACCCTGGAACAGGCTTCCTAGAGAGGTGGTCAATGCCCCATGCCTGTCTGTGGACAATGCCCTCAGTAATATTCTTTAACTTTTGGTCAGCCTGGGACTAGATGATCATTGTAGGTCTCTTCCAACTGGAGCTATTCTAAACAAACAAAATACCCCCCCAATCAAACAAAAAACAAACACACTAACCAAAAAAACACACATCAACATAACAAAAATACATGGAACATGAAAAAAAACCTGTAAAACATGAAAGTTATTCACAGAATAGTTGAGGTTGGAAGTGACCTCCAAATCATCTAGTTAATGTCCTCATCTCAAAGGAGGGTTAATAAGAACAGATTGTTTAGGACCTTGTTCAGTCGTGTTTTGAATATCTCTAAGGATGGAGACTCCACAACCTCTTTGGGCACCCTCTTCCAGTGCTCAATCACCCTCACAATAGGGAAAAAAATTTTAAAAAAAGGGTGAAAAAAAATTGTGTAGGTTTTTTTCCTTTTTTTTTTTTCAGATGGAGTTTTCTTTATTTCAATTTGTGCCCCACTGCCTCTTTTTCTCTAACTGTCCACCACTAAAAAGTCTGTCTCTTTCTTCTTTGCTCCCTCCCATCAAGTATTTATATGCAGTGATAAGATTCCCATCCCCCAAAGCCTTCTCAAAGCTGAACAGTCCCAGTTCTCTCCACCTGTCTTCATATCACAGAATCACAGACATATGACAGACACTCTAATCCCTTCATCATCTTCACGGCCCTTTGTTAGAAGCCTACAACACCTAGACTCAGTATTCCCAAGCAGCCTCCCATCCAAGTACTAACTGGGCCCAATGTTGCTTAGCTTCTAGGATGAGATGAAACAGAACATGTTCAGGATGGTACGGCCACAGGGTAGTAAGCATATATTTTCTGTTTGAGATTTCATGATCCAGTCAGTAAAATCACCCCCCCATCCTCCACAACAGACTTTGCCAATTTTTACATGAAAAAGTAGATATTACCCCAGTAGTCACCTGTCTGTCTTATCCATGGAATAAACAGAAAGATCACAGAAGTTACATACTTTACTGAAGTCCATGGGAAAATACTAGTTCATTATATAGTCAAAATAATTCACTCAATATGTATCTAACATTTCCTATATATTGGGACCTTCAGATAGACAACTAAAAGACTACAGAGTGGCTGTTTTGTAGAGATGATATGACAAATAATGAAATCAGACCTCCATCTGAGAGAGTGTAAATACAGTCTGTTAGTTATACTCATCGATAGAAGTTTTGAGCAATTTATATACAGAATGGTAGAAGACTATGCAACAGGAAAAGGTTAGTGGAAAAAGTAGTCTTCCTATGCATATGTACCCAGGATTTTTCCCCATGATCACCCCAAATAATTTTGTCTGTCTTTTGAAATATAGGCAGAGATATAGCATTGCTTATATAGGTTGTGGATCTTCCAGCCCCATGTCTGGATATTCAAATTACCTGGGAAATAAAGCAACAGTCAATTTTTGAGTTGGTTTCCTTACTATTCTTCAGGCTCTTATTTTTGTATGGAAAATCTTGGTCTACAATTTATGTGACTACCACTATAATCAATACTCTGCAAACAAAGAACAGATTTGGCTTTATTTTATCCACTTTTTAAATCCCACTTATAATCACTAAAAAAGCAAGAGGAACAACACTACTACCAAGGATTTTTTTAAAGTTCCAGTCTGATACTAGTATCACATTTAAAGCAGATACCTTCAGAGCATTTAACAAAATAGCTTATTATAAAAAAGATCAATGAAAACTGTTTAATAGATGTATTTAAACAAGCAGCACTACTTCAACCTCTAGTTTTTCACCTTGAAGACAAACTCTGCATTTTTAGACAAATTATAAAGAAGAAAAATACATGTTCTCTCTGCCCCAAAAAATGCTCATAAATCATTTCATTATCTTGCATAAATTTATACTTCCTAAGTTTCTGTTCTGGATTCAATGCCATTTGATGCTTTTCAGCCATTGCTGATTGTTCCATACAACAATCCACCTTAAAGACTTCCCTCTTCCAGTGTCCATAACAAATAAACCAGTACAAGAATTTAGAAGTCCACAGAAAGTTATTCCTTTTTTGCTGCTTCCTATTTATTGCCCTCTACATTAGAGCTCATGGTAAATAATTTGGGGCAGTTATCACCTTCATTTTGCATCACTACCTTGCATTATATACTGTTTATAAACTTTCAGTAAATACTAACTTGGACAGAATTTGAGCCTAGGAGTGTATTAGTAATTCCCCAAAACATTCAACTAAAACTAGAAGCCTTTCAAAGCCAAGCAGTTCTCTTTCAGTGAGAAGGATCTTTGCAACCTAGGTATCAAGATATTAAAAAAACCCTCTAAAAGCATATCTTCTTTAGGTAAAACATATTTTATATGTACACACTTCAAGTGAATCCAGCAGTGGGAAATTAATTTCCTAAAGTAATAACTTATTGCAGTAAGCTTCTGGAACTATACTATCCGATGCTATAAAGCCATTTGAGACTGAGACAACTTCAACTACTTTGCTAATTAGTTTGACACCACCTAGGGTGTGGGCTTTTAGCCTATCATCCTCCTAATAAGCTATGCAACTAGAGAATGGACGAAAGAGGATTTACCTTCATCAAAGGCTGACATGCAGCTAGCTTGATTCTCAATGAGGATGTCTGGAGGCCAGACTGATTAATATAGAAGGTACTCAAGCAGCCTGTGTGTGGGATATACATAGGTTAATAAGGTTCCAATTGCTTAGTCTCAAACCATCGTCCATTTGAAATCATATGAAGTCCACTGAACTTCTTAGTTAGGAGACCTTAACATTTTTTTAGACACACCAGCTGCTGGATCTTTACCCAGTCAGAAGCCAAACCGGAAGGGAGAGAAATTCTCTATTGGGATGTAGAGTGTCCTGGTTCTAGGTGCACAAGTCTGGAAAATTTCTGATTATGTGACAGAAAATGGCCTCAGATAAGAGAAAGGTGAGTTTTCACTACTGATAAGTCTTGATAATCTTATTAATAGAGTTGTCACAGAATCAAAGATGGAACTGTATTGATAGCTACTCCCATGAAAGGGGAAACATCTCATTTCTTTTTGCACATATTACCATATTTTTATACCCATGGGAAAACAAACCCATTCCAAGTTTCACATGTTTTAAGATTATTAATTTAATGAATTTTTTCAACAATGAAGATATCTTTTCCCTTTCTATTATTTATACTTTAAAATCCCTACTGAATGTCTCTGATAAAACTAACATTTTAATTTTGCCCTTTCATATACACAAAACTCCCTATTATAAATAGCAGCTTCCAAAACAACACAGCATTCTCCTATTTACATGTCATAATCCAATTTACAGAGTGAAGAACATCATTTACAAAAGGAGAAAAAAAAAACCACAAGCTTTTGAAGGCTTTTAGAATGTGCTTAGTTACAGCTACAAAGTTCAAACTCTTAGTATATTCTTAAGAAATACTGAAATCTTATGATCATATCAGTAAGTTATCAGCAATACATTATACAAACTCTTTACAGAAGTATAAAATACACACAACTATTAAAACTTACCTATTATAATATCTGCCTCCCATCATAAACTGATTGCTTGATGTTGGACATATTTTAAAACGCTGAATATTTTCATTGGTCCGAAAATAAAGTGAATAATCACCAGGTGTATTATCTGAAGGCCTCACAAGAAAACTGCACACCTGACCAACTGAAAAGATATCATAATACAGTTTTATTCACTGTTACTTATGTTACTGCCATTTATGAACTATTATCAAAGCTCTTTCTGTACAAACTAGCAAGAATTACACACTTAAAGAAGAAAGTCTGATCTAAGTTCCAACAGCGATCACCATTCTTCGCCCAGAAGGGATGAAGTAGTACTAAACTGCCAAAGTTAATGCAAAATCATTTGGCTGTAGCTGACAATATATCCCCACTTTTTTTCCACCTCTTTACAAGAGCATATGGTATGGAAGGTTTGACAATGTTTTAAAAAAACCTAAAGATTCTTGTTCTCATATTTAAGGTATGTTGTTTGACAATATGAGCCAAGAAATCTTGATGTTTTCATTTAAAAAATTATTTCCACTATTGGGACACTAAAAAAAAAGTTGATAATACATTCTCCAATAAGTACATAACAGTATTTTCTCCTAAATTTGATGAAGCCCAAGATATTATATATATATAAAACCAAATTTTTAAAATTATTTAACTATTTAAATTAGAATTATGAAACTAACTGTACTTGAAAACATAAAAAAAATACTCAGTGCTCAACCATGAGGGTTTTTTCCAACATAGTAGCAACCACAGGTCTAATGCTCATATGTTCACACAGAAAAAACAGGTTTTGCTGCAGTCTGTTTATAAACAGGATTACTTTGTGTCATTCCACTACCACTCTATTTCCATCTGAAATAAAAGTACCTGTCATGAGTAAATTGTAAGCCTCTTGTTTGGAGATCTTCCCATGGAACCATCTTAAAGATGAAAAGAAAAATTAGAAAGCAAGACTATCAGCTCTCTTTTTTAGCTGTTGTGACATCTAATGCTCTGACACCTATGAATTAATCTTTATTTTTAAAAAATCTAGTACATATAGATTATATAAGCAACCATTATGTTACTCAGCGGTTCCCTTTTTCTATCAAACAAAATTAAATAAAAATATCTACAGCTATATAGACTCAATACAAGTGTCCAACACAAAGTAGATGTTCAAATTCAAGTGCATTTAGACATGAAAAGGCATAGTTTTAAACACTAGATAATTTGACAGGCATATGTGAAGTCAGTCTCAGATGACAGTAATTTATTTGAAGTGTGAAATTCAAAGCCCAAAGAGATTAATGAAAGTCAAATACTGTACAGAATAAATAAAATTGAATTTTGCTAGAGGCTGAGGAAATAAAAACCTAGTTTTGTTAGACTACTGAATATTAATTGCTTTAATCTCACATCTTGCATCTTCCACAGAGTCCTGGATTAGAGCATCATCCTAAAAAAAAAAATACAGCAATCTGTCCAGTCACAACGTGATACCTATGATTATAGAAAACAGCTTGACATTGCATGGCTATCCAGTTTACATGTGGCACACCACATTACATCTTAAAAGCTCATCCTGTCCTTTAAAAGAAAGCTAGAAATATGGCCTTTCATTGCATAGTGTGTGTGTGTGCATGCGTGCATGCATGTGTTTAAGTGTGTAAAAGAAAACCTCTTTTTATGCATCAAAAAAGAGCTCTAGTTCTAACTTGCTTTCTATATTACCTTTACAGGATGATCTCTGGCTATTTGAATATTTGCAGAAATCCTGGAATCCTCTGAGCAGCATGAGTAAGTGGACTGACATTGTCAAAGCTCTAAGAATCTGCTACAAACTGCTATGTTAAAAAAGTTTAAAAAGTTCCTGTATTTGAAGGCATTCCTACTACTGTAATGCTCCTATGCCAAACTGACTAGCAGAAGACTGGAGACATACCAATGATTTTATTTTCCCCTATTAAAAAAAAAAAACAGACACACCCAAGAATGCAAACTGGGCAATAAATATAGGAAACATCAGCTGCAATTATAGCAAACAAATGTAGGACAGATTAAGTTATCCAGCTACTACACGTTTTCTGTAACTTTTATTTGCTGCTCATCTTTACTAGTGTAAATAATATAACAATCAACAGTTTCCCATAATACCAATTCATTGTTCATTGAAAACTGTATTAGATTTTAAGTATTTAACAAGTTGGTATTCACTGCAAACAGATTATTCTAATAGTCTCCTGCTTTTTGCTTAAAGTGTTAGCACATGAAGCTAATATAAAGTGTTACTATTACATTATAATTCCTCTAATGACATTGTGTTCCCTCTCCTGCATTTAGAGTTGAGCAGAACTGAAAAAAAAAATTACCTCTAAGGCAAACTGTATGTGTATTAAAAAAACCCCACAAATTGGAAAACACCACACCCTGCATTGTACATGTTCTGGGTTAAGTGATCACTCAGAGACACATCCAAGATTTTATCACTGCAAAACCCATTAACATTAGGCATAAGTAATACAAGACTCCATGTCAATTACCTATGCATCTTCAATGAGTATAGAAGAAAAGTCTTAAGATCAAAAAACAAGTACATACAGCTTTGGTTCACCTTCCCAATCTCATAGCTAAAGCTTACAAACAGTTATTTTATGATTTGCTTTTAATAACAAAACAAAAATCCTTACATTTTGCCTTCATGTGGATCTTCTTCTCTTCCCTAATAGGAGAATTAACATATTAAGTGCATGACAACAGTATGCTTAAGTGTAGAAAAGTAAACTTCATATGTTAAGTCCTTCTTAGTGCTGTTTATTTCTACAGAAGTCCAAGACATTTTTGAACTACATGGCTTATTGCACAGTTTATGTGAAGAGGTTTTCAACTTCGTTCACTAAGTGGAAAGTCAGCCATAATACATTATTTCACAAGACTGTTTCTATCACTCTTCAAGTCCTTCTTTACATGTGGAAACTTAAATCTCAACTTTCCTGAACTTCAACCACTAATGTACAGTTAGATAATCTAACACTACCATTTAAATTTAGATATAGATGTGAGAAACAGGTAAAGCAAACTCTACGAGCAAAATACATATGTTGCAAAGCAAACATCATCAGTTCTTTATCAGGACTGGTAAGTTTAGGGAACTGTCTAATAAGTTCACAGTATCATTCATTTGCATATGGACTTGTTTGAATAACATGTGAATATGTACTTTGTTCGGATATTGAATTAGACTTAAAGGTTTGTTACACTATTTAACAATTGGCAGATTCAGTTACTGCAGGACAGTTTAGAAAAGTACATAAATTCAGGCAGTTAAACACCAATAGTTTGTGATTATTTCAATGTTAGCCTACGCTAATGATGAAGAAAGAAGGAAGGAAGGGGAAAGAAGGAAGGAAGGGGAAAGAAGGAAGGAAGGGGAAAGAAGGAAGGAAGGGGAAAGAAGGAAGGAAGGGGAAAGAAGGAAGGAAGGGGAAAGAAGGAAGGAAGGGGAAAGAAGGAAGGAAGGGGAAAGAAGGAAGGAAGGGGAAAGAAGGAAGGAAGGGGAAAGAAGGAAGGAAGGGGAAAGAAGGAAGGAAGGGGAAAGAAGGAAGGAAGGGGAAAGAAGGAAGGAAGGGGAAAGAAGGAAGGAAAGGGATGACAATGATAAAACCTCACACATCACAAATCTCAGTTCTGTAACAATTTTGAATATAAAATTACTTACCACTTCTTCTACCAGGTCTTCTACAATAAGACCTTGCTCATCTGTTCGTAGGTTTGTAACCCACATCCAGCCATCTTCCAATTCATTATGGACAATAAACATATCTCCTTTAAGGAAACTGAAGAGAGTTACAGTAAGATTTTTGTTAGAAGTACAATCATAAAACAAAGTTTAATGAACACAATCAATTCTTGAGCACAGTTTCAGCAAAACATTTGATGAAATCTGATCATGAAAGACATTTATTTATCTCAAGCACACCATGTATTTTTCACACAGTTTAAGTAGCTATGATAGATGAATATTTATCCTTGTTTGATTTACATTTAGAATCTAATAGATACTTTAAAGTGTGCTAAGGATGCATAAAAAACCCCATACCACAATAACATTAAAAGATATTAACTTTTTTTTAATCAAGAGTGATCAAATACTAAACACAAGTAAAAGCAATCAAAGATTCCCTTAATAGTCTAAGAAAATAATAGTATTATCAAAACATAACTTTGTATAATAAAGCCTGTAGAATACCTACTATTTAGGTCTTTGCATATGAAGATAAGTGCTAAAAAGAAGATACAGAATAGTTCCTTGAAAAGACATGCAGTTAGCTACAATAAGAGCATAAATACAAATCATTAAAGGCTAGTATAAGTTATTCCCTAAATGTAATCTCAAACTCAGGTGGTGCTGGTTTTGGCTAGGACAGAGTTAAATTTTCCTCATAGTAGTTTCTGTAGGTCTATGTTTTGGATTTGTGATGAAAATAGTGATGACAACACACCAATGTTTCAGTTACTGCTGAGCAGTGCTTACACAGAGTCAAGGCCTTTTCTGCTCCTCACACTGCCCTGTCAGTGAGTAGGTTGGAGGTACGCAAGAAGTTAGGAGGATACAGACGGGACAGCTGACTCCAACTTACTAAAGGGATATTCCATATCAGATGACATCATGCTTAGCAATAAAACTAGGAGTGGAAGTTGGCAGGGGGACAGTGCTCAGGGACTGGCTAGTCATCAGTCGGTTTGTGGTGAGCAATTTTTTCATTTGCATCATTTGTCTTTCTTGGGTTTTATTTTCCTCCCTCTTTGTCAGTTAGTGGAGTTTTTTTAATCCCTTACATTTTTTTTTTTATTTCCTTCTAATTATTTAACTGTCTATCTCAACCCACAAGTTTGTTTCTCATTTTTACCCTTCCAATTCTTCCCTTGTCCCACTGGGGGGACAAGTCCTTTTGGGCACTCAACATGGGGCTCAAAGGGTTTGAGTTAACAGATTTGACCAGAGTGTATTAGAAGAAATTATGATCTGTTAACAGTTGCTGGTCACAATACTGATTTATCTGTTCTCAATAGTAGTTTATTTTATCTGTGCCATGCTCCCTTTTTTGCTGTACATGTTGAAGACTGGTTTTGGCTTTTGCAGTTTGCTGTGCTCTATAGTGCTTAGTGGTGTTTCTCCTGGAAGATCTATTATTAAAACACTGGCCTTGAGCTTAATCTGCTATTTGGGCTCTGTACTGATGCCATTACTGTATTTCAGGAATCATCTCATGGAGACAATTAATGGTTACACTGACCCCGAGAGGTTTATTTTTGCAGAAGAAATACAGAATGGCACCTTCACCCCCTAATTCCGTGATGTTTTCTCCCTTGTTACAATATCTCTTCCTCTTGGTACTTCTTCAGAATATTGTTTCAGCTTTTTCCAAGGTTAACCAACTATTTAGGAATATGACCCAAGCTGCATGGCAGCATGGTTACAGGTGACAAGGCATGTGGGAGAATATGGGCAGGTATCTAGAAAGGTTGTCACCTCTGATGGTCTGGGACTTAACTCTCAGATCCTGAGAAAATGACAGAATGTTTGAAAAAAAATGCCCTGGCTATTCCAAAGAGGCACAACTTATCACCCTGTGCTGGGGCCTGACCTGCACCTACTGAACACTGCTCAGCACCCTCAAGCAGTAAAGAGGGTCTCTGGATCTGAAAACATACAAACACTGTGGCTGAATCAGAGACCCAGCCTTCAGCTATACGAGTCACTTCTATAATTAAAAAGAAACAATGGAAATGGAAGTCAACTCATTTAGTAAGGGATGAAGAAGCTTCTCCTAATAGGGAGCAGGAGAAAGAATCAGAAGAGGCAGGCTGTTCTGCAGCAGAGAAGTCAGAAGAACAGGAGGGAGAAGGGATTGAAATCATAAATGAGACAGAAATCACTCAATCCCTGGGTATGCTCAAATGGAAGAAGAGAGTTTACAGATCATGGAAGGAGGGGCTGGCCACTTGGGGAGAATATAAGGCTGTTGTCAGAGGGTGTAGGGAGGCAACTAGGAAAGCTAAGGCCTCCTTAGAATTAAACCTGGCAATAGGGGTCAAGGACAACAGGAAAAGCTTTTTCCAATACGTGGCAGATAAAACTAACACCAGAAGCAATGTAGGTCCACTGATGAACGAGGTGGGTGCCCTGGTGACAGAAGATACAGAGAAGGCAGTTACTGAATGCCTTCTTTGTCTCTGTCTACTCTGCCAGAGGCTCTCCTGAGGAGCCCTGTACCCCTGAGGCCCCAGAGGAAGGCAGGTCAATGGAGGAGTTTGCCTCGGTTGATGAGGACTGGGTTAGGGAGCAGTTAGGCAATCTGGACATCCATAAATCCATGGGTCCGGATGGGATGCACCCACGGGTGCTGAGGGAGCTGGCTGAGGTCATTGTTGGACCACTCTCCATCATCTTTGCCAAGTCTTGGGAAACAGGAAAGGTGTCTGAGGACTGGAGGAAAGCAAATGTCACTCCAGTCTTCAAAAAGGGCAAGAAGGAGGACCCGGGTAACTATAGACTGGTCAGCCTCACCTCCATCCATGGGAAAGTGATGGAACAACTTATCCTTGGTGCCACCTCAAAGCATATCAAGGGTAAGAGGGTCATTAGGGGCAGTCAACATGGCTTCACCAAAGGGAAGTCGTGCTTGACCAACCTCATAGCCTTTTATGAGGACATAACAAGATGGATGGATGATGGCAGAGTGGTGGACGTGGTCTACCTTGACTTGAGTAAGGCATTTGACACAGCCTCCCACAGCATCCGCACAGCTAAACTGAGGGAGTGTGGTCTGGATGATCGGGTAGTGAGGTGGACTGCGAACAGGCTGAAGGGAAGAAGCCAGAAAGTCTTGGTCAATGGGGCGGAGTCTAGTTGGAGGCCTGTATCTAGTGGAGTGCCTCAAGGGTCAGTACTGGAGCCTATATTATTCACCATATTCATCAATGATATGGACGAGGGAATAGAGTGTACTATCAGCAAGTTTGCTGATGACACTAAGCTGGGAGGAGTGGCTGATACGCCAGAAGGCTGTGCTGCCATCCAGCGAGTCCTGGACAGGCTGGAGAGCTGGGCAGGGAAAAATTTAATGAAATATAACAAAGGAAAGTGTAGAGTCTTGCATCTGGGTAGGAACAACCTCAGGTTCCAGTATAAGTTGTGGAATGACCTATTAGAGAGCAGTGTAGGGGAAAGGGACCTGGGTATCCTGGTGGACAGCAGGATGACCATGAGCCAGCACTGGGCCCTTGTGGCCAGGAAGGCCAATGGCATCCTGGGGTGTATTAAAAGGGGGGTGGTTAGTAGGTCGAGAGAGGTTCTCCTTCCCTTCTACTCTGCCCTGGTGAGACTACACCTGGAATATTGTGTCCAGTTCTGGGCCCCTCAGTTCCAGAAGGACAGGGAACTGCTAGAGAGAGTCCAGCGCAGGGCAACAAAGATGATCAAGGGAGTGGAACATCTCCCTTATGAGGAAAGGCTGAGGGAGCTGGGTCTTTTTAGCTTGAAGAAGAGAAGACTGAGGGGTGACCTCATTGATGTCTACAGATATATAAAGGGTGAGTGTCACAAGGATGGAGCCAGGCTCTTCTCGGTGACAATCAATGATAGGACAAGGGGTAATGGGTACAAACTGGAACACAAAAGGTTCCACTTAAATTTAAGAAGAAGTTTCTTCTCAGTGAGGGTGACAGAACACTGGAACAGGCTGCCCAGGGAGGTTGTGGAGTCTCCTACTCTGGATACGTTCAAAACCCGCCTGGACACATTCCTGTGTAAACTCATCTAGGTGTTCCTGCTCCGGCAGGGGGATTGGAGTAGATGATCTTTTGAGGTCTCTTCCAGTTCCTAACATTCTGTCATCCTGTGATCCTATCCCTAAGTAAGCTGCAAGAAATGCGAACCTGTCAACCAGGCAAACAAATTATCAGCTGGTTACTCCAATGCTGGGATATTGGAGCCAACAGTCAGAAATGAGAGGGTAAGAAAGCTTGGCAGCTGGGATCCCTTGCTAGAGATAAGGCCACTGACAAAGGGATTGGAAAGGGGGCACGAGTCCTCAGTCTTTGGAGGTGGTTCCTATCGGGTGTGAAGGACAGGTATCCCTTCAAGGAAAATCTTGCAAATTCCCGAAGTGCAGGTATCAAGTATCTGAGGGAAATAGCTGTGGTGGTGGTGATCTATAGCAACCTGGATGACAAAACAGGTATCCAAAAACCCACATGAAATTGGGTGCACACGGTCCACATGACAAAAGTTCGTATTAAGTCCACCGACATAGTACACCAACACCCTGGCGATAATGAACTGGACAGACACAGAGGCACCAACTATAGATGGACTGGCCAGACAACTCCAAGAATACAAAGGTAATCTCGCTTCCTCCCTACAGGCCTGCGTCTCGGCTGTGGAGAAACTGTCCAAACAATTGTCCCAGCAATTAAAGAATGATAGGTCTTCCTCACTCATGCCAACCGATGCCTTAGCTATTATGAGTCAGCCTTTTTGTGTTCAGGGCAGAGGGTTATCAGTGGTGCACACCACATGCCACCCTATGGTTCTATCTGCGTGACCACAGGGAGGACATAAGAAAGTGGGATGGTGAACGTACTGGAGACTAGAAGCTTAGGTACAGGAACTGCGAGAAAAAAACAATAGCCAAAAGACATCCATCCAAGAAAATTACTGCTCCAGTGTCTGTTGGTGATTAGTTGCTGGCCAGAGTTAAAACACCACCCCACCAGGTCATATGAAAACCTTTCACTGGAGCACAGGGGGACTTCTCAGTCAAGTCAGATGATGCATCAGGGACACAGGCAAAAGCTATGAGGTACTGAAGCTCATTAACTACTACTTCAATACAAAATTAGATAGCAATTTTCTACAGAATGTCTCTCATTTGAGAGGATGTGATGGATACACCCACTCTGAGTGAACAGTACTTTGGTTCAGACAATACTGACAAGCAGGCCTGACTGAAATCAGCCCTGCTGTGCAAACCTTGAAAATTGTACTAGGAACCAAACATTGTCTCAGGAACCACAGAGCCTAGGCCATGTCTTATCAGGAGCTAACAATACCAGCCTGAGCTGGGACTAGACAAAACTAAAACTACTACAGCTGCACAACTGCACATACACCAAAAGGGGGTTGAAGTCAATCACTTTACACTATAAATATCTGTAGCCCTCTGCCCTCCAACCAAGCCCATTGAGCTCTCCTGTACAGCACCAGTCTGCATGGCAGTGATTGCCCCCCTCAAGAAGGGATGCCTCTCAAGGTAACTCCTTGAGGTCGAGAGACCCCTTACTTATATCTATAATGAAGTAAGCAACATTTTATATTAGGTGTGAGAGTATATTGTATACTAGCAACATTAATATAACCAGCTATAGCTTAACTATTACAAGCGCAGTAAGAAGTTGTCCGCTATCTGAACCATCATCTAATCACCAACTGATTATTTAAATGATGATATACATGATAATTTAAATGATTTTCAAATAATTATTAAATCACTGTTTAATTAACATTCAATTATTGCTTAATCACCATTTGGTTTTCAAATTGAAACTTCATTTGGAGAAGTATCAATTTATTTTGGTAAAAACTAACTGCATTTAATTATACAGTGCAGAATACTGAAATACTGTCAAAAATTAGTCACCTTTTTAGTCTAGTATTCACGCTATAAAATAAAGACCATGGTGAAGCAGAGATAGCCACTGCAGCCCATGGAGGACCATGGTGGAACAGATACCCAACTGCAGCCCATGGAGGACCACATGCCAGAGCAGGTAGATGTGTTCAGAGGAGGCTGTAACCCCACTGAGAGCCCACACTGAAGCAGGTTTTCTGGCAGGACTTCTGACCCCATGGAGAGAGGAGCCCATGCTGGAGCAGGTTTGCTGGCAGGACTTGTGACCCCATGTGGGACTCACCCTGGAGCAGTGTTTCTGAAGGACTGTACCCTGTGGAAAAGACTCACACTGGAGCAGTTTGTGAAGAATTGCAGTCCATGGGAAGAACCCACATTGGAGAAGTTCATGGAGGACTGCCTTCCGTGGGTGGGACCCCACAGTGAAGCAGAAAAAGAGCTTTAGGAGGAAGGAGTGGCAGATACAATGTGTGATGAACTGACCACAACCCCCATTCCCCATTTCCCTGCAGTGCTTGGGAGGAGGAGATAAAGAATTCAAGAGTAAGGTTGAGCCTTCATGAACAAACTTACATTTTTCTCAAAGTGGATAAGCCTTCTAAATTAGTAATGCTCTACTTCTAAAGTAAGTTTCATAGTTCTAGCAATTAAACGTAAGTCCCCTTAAAATTAATACAAACAGTGTACCCAAAATAAAAATGTTATTGCTATATCCATGGTAAAAAAAAAAAAAAAAAAAAAGAGGAATCGTACCTTTAATATCCCAGAGCGTTAAGTCTAAGATGCAACTGGAAAGTATTTGCATAGTGAACATATACCAAAATCATTAACATTTATAAATATTCCAAGAATTTCACAACTGCTTCTACCTGTTATTAAAACATACCTTATTTCATCAGTTTCTGGCACTTTGGTATAAGGTAGAATTGCTCGAACTCTCCTTCTATCCTCCACAGGCTACAATTTTAGAAAAGAGTGCAAAGATATTACTTTTCCCTTTCATTCTAGTACAGACTTCCTCTCCCCAACACTATGCTATTCTGAGGCAAAAGAGTGGTAATAGTAATTTGTATCCCTTTGCTAGTTTTAAGTTTTCAAAGAGTCAAAAATAGTAAGAGCTGGTAATGCTTAATTCTGAAAGTTACAAACAAAAGTTCTCATTTTGTTTCTAGCCTTATAACATTATCAGTCATGTTATCTCAAAAAAAAATACCAATAATGTAACTCCCATGAAAGAGTACTTCAGAACTTTCTTCCACTTAGTGGAAATTTATGAAACTTCAACATGCAGAAACATCTTTATTTGGGAAGGGGGGGGGGGGAGGGGGCACAGTCTGCAGGTGGTTTGGGGGTGATGTTTTGCCTGGGGGTTTGTTTTTTGTTTTTGTTTTTTTTTTCTTTATTTTTTATTATTATGTGGGGATTTTGTTTGTAGGGGTTTGTGTGTGTGGTTTTTGTTTGGGCAGGGTTTTTTTGTTTGTTTTGTTTTAATTACTGATTTTGTCTTAAGGATAGCCACTTGAAAGAAGCCCAGCTTTCAGGAACTTTGGTTATTTCCAGTATGCTTATTTTGAAATCTTTGCTATGAAACAGTACTATTGTTTTGAAATACATTAATTCAGTGTAAAACCCTAGAGGCTAACTACATTACAATGGTGCTCTTTACTAGCCAAAACCCCCACATTTTCTTATCTCATTTTACATACAATGTTAGTACTGCATTTGGAGATAATTGCAATACCTGATATCTAGATTTCTCATTACATATTTTCATTTAAAAACTTTTTTTTTTTATCATTACTTTCTATCAGTAAGAACATGTTTATATTTTCCTTATACTTCACCATACACTGAGATAGGTCTAGAACTAGGGGAAGCTGTCTAGAATGCTTTTTTCATAAAAAAATATGAATATCAAATGCGAGATTAATTATATTAATATTTAAGTTAATGACATTTAAGAATTTTACTACTGGCCTCTGGAGGTGCTACTGGAAAGAACAGTTTTTCCCCCTTCAGCAAACAAGACACGTGACTATAATAACCAATTAGGTCTGAGAGAGAAGCAAAGCGACGTCCACCAATGTAATAGTCTCCGCACATGGCAATAATCCTGTTAATAAAGAAAAATAAGCTTAACATAAGAAAGTCTTTTGCTACAAACCATTGGGGTGTTTTTTGATGGTTTTGTGAGGTTTTTATTTTTTAAAAGGAAGTTAGGATAACACTGAGTTGTTAAAGCAGGCTATGTTCAACAAAATGCAACATTACAAACAAACACACACTATATATATACACACACACACACACCCCCCCTTAACTAATGAATATCTCATCAGCAATTACTGATAAACATTACAACATAAAAATATTTGAAGACTGTACAAGAGATGTAGATTTACAAAAAAAGTAAGCAGATTTTCTAGAACTAAATGAAATTAAACACAAAAATGTAATAACTGGCATCCTGGACAAATGCCCTACTACATTAATAGAGATAACAGCATTAATACTTCTATCATGCAAAACACACAGGTTATATAATAAGACTATATACATTTGGAGAAGTATCAATTTATTTTGGTAAAAACTAACTGCATTTAATTATACAGTGCAGAATACTGAAATACTGTCAAAAATTAGTCACCTTTTTACAGTTAGTCTAGTATCCACGCTATAAAATAACTTTGTAATAACAATGTACACAATTTAAAAGCCTGCTAATAAATAGGAAAAAATGCTTTAAAAAAAAACCATTTCAATAGTTTAACACAAAAGTCTCATAAAATTGCTCATCTTGCTAACTTATGTAGTCGGGGGAGGGTGTTGTGTAGGGGTTTTTTGTTTGGTTTTGTTTGTGGATTTTGGTTTGGTTTCTTTGTTTGCGTGGGGTGGTGGTACATATTTTAGTAATCAGATTTGTGAACACACATGTCATACCAAAAAAATGGAAGACATCATGTCTGTTCATATTGCTATGCAACACAAGTTCTAAAACCAGTCAGAAATAATTAATATAGGTAAGACAGTTAACAGTTTTCGAATCATTTGTATTACACAAGAGTCATTTGTACAAGGAAAAAAAAGTACGTAATATTTTTGACCAGACAATCCAAAGAAACAATCAGTTACGTAAATTGATGGCATCAAGAGGACCTGAATTTTTCCAGCAACACAGAAGTTTGACAGCAGTCCTGAGAAATAACACTTCTTTAAAAATGTCAAGAGCTATCTGGAAAAGCAACTTGGATAAGGGAGAAAATACCAACAGAAGGAACGAACTATTCCTTTAGCGATATAAAGAGGAAAAAAAGAAAGTGAATGAGACATTTGATCCACTTAAAGACTAAAATTTTTGGTAAAAATTGTGAAGTTAGCAGTTTTATGAAACCTACAGAACACTAAAAACAGTTTCCAACAAATCATGAAGTAAATGGGAAAAACACCATACTCTCCACCAGAACTCTTGTTGTAGAGTGCCATCATTTTTAAAATCATAGAATCATTTAGGTTGGAAAAGACCTTTAAGATCATCAAGTTCAACCATTAACCTAACATTGCCAAGTCCACCTATAAATCATGTCCCTAAACACTACAACTATTTGTCTTTTAAACACCTCCAGAGATGGTGACACAACTACTACCCTGGGCAGCCTGTTCCAATGCTTAATAACTCTTTCAAGTGAAGAATTTTTTCCTAATACCGAATCTAAACCTCCCCTAGCCTAACTTGAAGCCATCTCCTCTATCACTTGTGACTTGGGAAAAAGAGACCAACACATGTCTTTACAACCTCCTTTCAGATAGTTGTAGAGAGTGATAAGGTCTCCCCTCAGCCTCCTTTTCTCCAGTTCCCTTGGCTGCTCCTCATAGGACTTGTGTTCTAGACCCTTCACCAGCTTCGTTGCCCTTCTCTGAACTCTCTCCATTACCTCAATGTCTTTTGTGTCATGAGGGGCCCAAAACTAAACACTGCATTCAAGGTGCAGCTTCACCAGTGCCAAGGAAAGAGGGGATGATCACTTCCCAAGTCCTGCGGGTCACATTATTTCTGACACAAGCCAGGATGCTGTCAATCAACACTCCCAGGTCCTTTGCCACCAGGAAGCTTTCCAGCCACTCTTCCCCAGGCCTGCAGCATTGCATGGGGTGATTGTGACCCAAGTGCAAGACCTGGCACTTGGCCTTGTTGAACCTCATAGAACTGGCCTCAGCCCATCGATCCCGCCTGTCCAGATCCCTCTGTAGAGCCTTCCTACCCTCAAGCAGATCAACATTCCCACCCAACTTGGCGTTGTCTACAAACTTACTGAGGATGCACTCAATCCCCTCATCCAGATCATTGATAAAGATATTAAAGAGAACTGGCCCCAATATTGAGCCCTGGGAAACACCACTTGTGACTGGCCACCAACTGGATTTGACTCCATTCACCACAACTCTGGGCCCAGCCATCCAGCCAGGTTTTTTACCCAGTGAAGAATATGGCCATCCAAGTCATGAGCAGCCAGTTTCTCCAGGAAAATGCTGTGGGAAACAGTATCAAAGGCTTTATTAAAGTCTAGGTAGACAACATTCACAACCTTCCCCCATCCGCTAAGCAGGTCACCTTGTCATAGAAAGATATCAGGTTAGTCAAGCAGGACACACCTTTCATAAACCCATGCTGACTGGGCTTGACCACTTGGTTGTCCTGTATGTGCCACATGATGGCACTCAGGATGATCTGCTCCATAACCTTCCCCAGCACCACGGTCATACTGACAGGCCTGTAGTTCCCTGGATCCTCCTTCCAGCCCTTCTTGTAGATGGGCATCACGTTTGCTAACTTCCAGTCAACTGGGCCCACCCTGGTTGGCCAGGACTGTTGATAAATGATGGAAAGTGGTTGGTGAGTACTTTTGCCAAAGGAGAAAGTCTTATGATATGCCTTCACAAACCGAAGTCTAAGAATATATAATGTCATTGATCAGTGAAGATAAAAATATGCAATAAAATACAAGAAATTGAGAGAAACTATTAGTCATCTAATAAAATTTCACTTAGAGAAAAAATATTAACATCTAACGTCATGTTATCTCTGTCTCCAGTTTCCAGAAGACAAGGTATCTCAAAGATATTTCAAAACAAACTACAGTACAGAAGGTTAAACATGTCTGACTACTTAGTTTTCTACTTAGCATTTGACTTCTTTACAAACCTCATGAACAATTCAAAAACAGAAGGAAAAAAATTATACTCATCTGAGTTTCTCAGCAGTTAATTATTTATCTGTAGTTGGTTTCTTACACTTTTATTCTATTTTTCTTTAACAGGTCAGTATTCTGATACATACCTGCTTTAAATATCTCTCTTCTCAAGTCAGTCGTTTAAACTATATTAGTGTAAAACATATACCAAGATCAGTCTTCAGAGATTAAACTTGAAGTTTTTAAGCATAATAGCACTGCAAGGGGAGTCCAAAAATAATATAACTTTAACGATCTAAACTAGATCTGTTGGCATATTTTGTACCATATTCCTTATAAAATCCATGACAAATTATTCAGAGATTAGGCTTCTAAAAGAAATTTAGTGTTTCACATTTCATTATTAAATCAAGCTCAAATGAAACCTTTCTTCAGAATACACAGGACTAGTAAATACAAAGATTCCTGTAATCACAGAAAATTGTGAAGGACAAGATGAAAAGATAAAGATTTTCCTTCCCAATATTTCATATCACTCAGCAACTCACCAAAATACATATTACTTCAGCCAAAAAGAATTTAGTTCTGATGGACTCATACACTATCTGTCAATCATATGCTGCATGAACATATGTCCGTATCCAACTTGAGGGAAGAGGATTTGGAGAACTTTCACCTAAAATATTGGTATTTTAGTCAAACAGAAATATGTAAGTAAAGTTTAATCTGAAAAAATATCACTTTTAGGGAACAAATTATCAGTGAGATCATTGAGAAATGGAAATTTCATTCATTTTTAGAAGGCTGCAATTGGCGAAGAATAAGCTTTGGTCAAAGTGACATTTCCAGTCTGTGGGACCCAGTGGATGCATCCCTATATTTGGCTGAAATAACTTCAAGACTGCCATTCTTGAAGCTGAAAAACTACTTCAGTGTAGCACCTGCCCTTCTAATAACAAAAACATATACACTCTGCAGTCAACAAATGAAACCAAAAGCATGTCTATTCTATGAAGAACAGTATCAAACAAATTAGTTTCCTTTGAATAGTTATCTCTTCACATATTTAATGGATCCAAGAATGAAGGGTTCTTTAAGATTTGAAAATATTATAGGGATCCCTTTCTTAGAAAGCAGTCTTTAATGGTTTCTAACTGAAATGCCAGAAACATTTTTATGGTGGGCACAAAACAACATTCAACACCTGATATTGATTACGATAAGAAGATCGTATTAAAAATAAGATTCTTAAAAACAGTACTTACTGAGGCTGTTTAGCCTGGAGAAAAGGAGGATGAGGGGAGACCTTATCGCTGTCTACAACTATCTGAAAGGAGATTGAAGCATGGAGGGTGTTGGCCTCTTCTCCCAAGTAGTAAGTGATAGGACAAGAGCAAATGGCCTCAAGTTGCATGAGGGGACGTTTAGATTGGATATTAGGAAAAAATTCTTCACAGAAAGGGTTGTCAGGCATTGGAACAGGCTGCCCAGGGAAGTGGTAGAGTGACCATACCTGGAGGTGTTTAAAAGGCATTTAGACAAGGTTCTTAGGGACATGGTTTAGTGTTAGAGTTAGGTTATGGTTGGACTCTATGATCCTGAGAGTCTCTTCCAACTGAAATTATTCTATGATTCTAAAATTATTAATTTTCTACTACTACATAGTAACCAGTTTGCAAACAAAAAGCAGTATAGCTGAGAAGCATGAATTGTTAGCTCAGACAACATGATGCAAACATTAGTATGCTATTTCTGTTTGCTTTGCAAATGAATTAGCTTTCTGTTTATTTTTTTTATCTAGATAGCTGACAAAGGTTTTTTCTACTGCTGAAGATGCATTTGATATCCTATTTTGGGAAGATGAACATTATACTGCAGCACACTACTTGCTGACTAACATTCAAGCGCTTCCCAGAATACATCTCATTTACACCAAACTAGAATAAATTAATGTATATAACTTGCTAATGGTAAAATAATCCTGGTTACAATTTCAGATAAAGGAATATTTATAGTTAGAACAACTAATTCTAACACATACTGAAAGATGATTCCCGCAAATCCTAATATTATGAACTATATAACCTCTTTGTTTCTCCTTGTTATTTCTTTCTTCTAAAGCACACAGATTTGCTATGACTTTGACATTCAAGTATGTCCTGTAAACTGCAGTAACTGAGGAACGGACTCAAAACAATCTCATCAGATTACTAATAAGAAGCCTGCATGTTACTGTAAATTTAGTCACAACAGCTTTAGACAAGCACCTCTATTCTCATGATGTTTGTTTTCCTTACACTTTAATTTTTTAGCCTGTAAAGGAGTTTTAAGTAGCATGGTTTAAAATAATTCAACCCTAGTAAAGAGCTATACCATACATGGATAAAAAAGTAAAAAATATTCCATTTATAATAATTGTTTTCTATACTGTACTAAGTTCTAAGATCACAAATAAACAGGTTATAGTGTTTAAAAAAAAAAAAAAAAATTTAATTCTCACCTAAAATGATTGACATTTATTTTACTAAGGAATGAAAGCACAAAGGAACCTGGTCTCCGATCACTCTCTCGAATAAGGTAGCTTCCAGGTTTTCCCGCTTGTCGAAGACGTTCTTCTGCAATTGCTCTGTCGAGTTTTCCATGATACCACCTAAAAAACAATGTAACAATGGATGTCCTTAGAATTTAAGGCTTCTGTTTCTTCTCACAGAACAGACTTGTAAAACTAATGAAAGTTCTCAGTTATAACTGAAGAAATTCCAAATCTTTCTTCAAAACAGTTACCAGATGTTTACATGTGCAACCTCTCTCAAATTATTTATTTCCAATACACAGAATTTTTAAACCTTCACAGGTTCAGATAACCCATTTCCCCAAATAACTCACACTGGAAGAAAGCACTCCAAACCATCCAAACAGAGGACAAAGACTCTCTATAACCAGCTTTTACTTTCCTTCCCAATTTGCTCATTTTCAGTAAACGAACAGAATCAGAGGTAACTGATTTGACTCAGGCTGTTGTAATTAAACTCAAGGTTAAAACACATATTTGGGAAAATGTTATCTGCATCATAAAAAAATGAAAGCATAAAGAAACAAAACTTCTTCCCTTCTTTTATAATTTTTCTTTGAGGAGAAACAAGGTATGCCAAATGAAACAAGAGTTCAAAGTAACCTAAAGCTAAAAAAAAAGGGTAGGGAGAGTGTAACTGTTCTGACTCAGGCTGTTGTATTTAAACCTACCCAGGCGTCAATTCAGCCTATAACTTGTTTCTCAAATGACAAACACAGATAACAGTATCAAAACCTGCACCTAAACTAAATGACAGCAGTCACCAGACAATATTTCAGGGGGGAAAAAAAAAAGTCTTCCCCAAATCCAACACGCAGCTTATTAAAAGCAAATACAGATGCACAACACTTCACAGACTGCAAAATATGACAAAAGAACATTTAAGGGGAAGGTTATGTGGGAGATTTGAGGGATTTTCTTGAAGTTAATGTGTGGATAGGTTTCTATTAGATGGAAATTTGTTATTGAACTAGCAGGCCCAAAGGAATTTCAAGGCTACCTCGTCAAGCTGAAAATATGATCTGCTGTGGGAGTGGGGCAGTTCTGCGGCTGCAGGGCAGCAACACGATGTAAATCAACAGACCTGTTAGCAGTGAGACTCGGACGCGTGGACAGCTCGTGGACATAGACAATGTCCAATCAGTTAATGCATGCTTTGAGGGTGGATACGTGATCAGGAAATAGCTGCATATATAAGGAGGCTTGTTTCTGTAATAAATGGCTTTGTTTGAATTCATATTGGATTGTATGGAGTCCATGATTTTTCACCCTCGTAAGTGGTGACCCCGACACGATCTGTAAGGAGAATTTACGGCGAGGGGACGACTGTTGCGAAGAACGAGCCCCAGCTGGAGAGAGCATGGCTGGACCGTGACTGGGACGTGGTCTGCGGACTGTGTGTCTCCTGATTGATCGCTACGGAAGCAACGGAGGAGGGATAGAGGATCTAATACAGTTGCAATGGACACCCAAAGAGGTGAGCAGCTGGGGGCGAGAGGAGATGGAGCAGAATATTTTTAAAGAAGAAGAATAAATACTGCGGCTCCTCTCGCATATCCTCTCTATGAGAGGGATGAAGTATGAGGAGAGTAACCTCAAAAGACGATTAATTCGGTGCAGAGGCAACGGGTTTCCTGCCGATCTGCCAGGAGCTTTTCAAAGAGAGACTTGGGAAAAAGTGGGAACGGTGTTGTGGAAGGCAATCAGTCTCAGTGAAAAAGATATTCTCGGCCTTGTGACTGCCTGGCAACTGATAATTACTACAATGAAGCAATTAAAAGCTGAAAAGACTGTTACACAAGGCGCGTTTGCAGCATTAAGTCCGAAAATAGATGAAAAGACTGTTATGAGGATTAGTGACTCAAAACTTAAACTTAAACTTAAACTTTGGGACGATATAGGACAGAAATTACGGGATAAGGTCAGCACTGGAGATAAAGAAGCTAAATCATTAGCAACTACATGGAAGCTTATAATTACTACCTTAAAAGATTTTAGGGCTGAGCGGTCTGCTGCTGCCAGAATTTTTGCAGCGTTGCAGCCTGATAAGAAACCTGAAAATCGCTATGAAGCTTACCTGGTTTGTGTCTTCGATACCCTCCCTACTCCATCCCCTGTTGTGCCTTCGGCACCCCCGATAGCTCAGCAGTCTGGGGCGGGGGTAGGAAAGATGCCGAGCGGGTGGCCTCCTACACCATTACCCAACCCTAGTGAGAACAACAATTGCAAAGGATTGGAATCAGACGACTTGCCCAAAGAACCTGTAAAAGCTGAGAATGCTAAGGTCATAAACAAGTGTACTATCAGTCCTTTTACCAATGTGCATCCAACCTTTACCGCCTTTTAACTCTCCAACTTCCACGAGAGAGCAGAAGGAGTCACCGGATAAGAACTGGACAAAAGAACTGTGTGAAAGATTGGATCAGTTAATAGCGAGTGAATCCAGCAGTTGGCAATGCAGTCATGATGATCGTGACGGGAAAGGGGGAGTGCCTGGGGACTCGGGCTATAATTGGCACACTACAATTACAGGCACTATTAGTTTCTGAAATCCTGAGGTAGTCAGCAGACCTCACATATCAAGCTAGGATAAAGGTGCCTGAAACCGACAAATCAGCCTAATCATTTGCAATTATTAATCAGGGTCCCAATGAGAATTACATGCAATTTACTGACCATCTTCAAGAGACCATCAATAAGCAGGTTGAAAACTTAGAAGCTAAGGACGCACTAGTGTTGAAATTAGCAGTAGAGAATGCTAATGTTTGCTATCAACGTGTTATCTGTGAGTTTTACAGCACATATTACGTGCTTCTGTGTATTGCCTCTCTGAAAATCAAGCAGCTTGTCAGGAATGTGAGTTAATTGTTTTGCTGGTTGTTGTTGCTTGCAGTTCTTTCTTTGTGACACTGTTTATGTGGGTACACCATGGGCCTTCTCCCAACTTTTCCCACTCACGCTGCAAGCAGCCCTGTGCTCCCCCCCCACCCCCATGGTTTTCACTTAGGAGATGGGGTCAGGAATGACTGTTTTCAGTCGTGTTCCTAAGAAAGTGGTATTGGGAGGTGTTTTACAACATAGGAAAGCACTTGGAAATATGAGAAAGGAAAATCTTGTGAAATAGTGTAATTAATGGTGGCTGCTGTATAAGTTAAATGATTGGGAAAAGTGGCTGGAGGATAGAACCTTGAAGTATAATACTATGTTGCAATTAATGTTGCTTTTAAGAAGAGGAGAGCAGGACAAAATAAATCTCTACAAGAGATCATTAAATCATTTCAGACAGTTTTACAGGTGGAACAGTTTGAACTTCAACAAGCTGAGAGAGAATTAACTGATAACACACAGGTCACAGTAAACTTGCTGAAGTCTGCAAGATGCTTTCCTCATTAATCTGTTTTCTTTGTGGGTATCTGTTTAAGCATATTACAGTTTAATAGGTCTTTGTCTGTTATATGGTACAGTAAGTTCACAGACTGTTAAATCATGAGAATCCACTGACTCAAAATGTGCATTTTGTAATAACACAGAAGATCATGAATAATTTAGTTCTTTACTGCGTGAATGTGATGGTAAAATTTTGTGTGTAGTAGATGAAGAGAAGTTCACCCAAGGAAAAAGTAAAGGATAAGTGGACTCAAGGAGTGGACCCCCCAGTTTGTAACAAAATCCTGGGGAGATATAAGAAAGAAACTAGAAAAACTCAAAGAGAAAAGGAGAAACAAAGAGTAAAGGTAAAAATCTTAGTAGTTGCAGTGAAGGAGTAATGGTTTGAACTTCAGCAAGCAGAGAGAGAATTAGCTGATAACAAATTAATCACAGAGAAACTTGCAGAACTGTCTGCAAGATGCTTTTTAGTACTATTTTTTTTTCTTTGTAGGTATCTGTTTAAATGTATTACAGTTTCATAAGTCTTTGCTTGTTATATGGTATAGTAAGATCACAGATTGACCCAAAATGTACATTTTGTGATGATGAGCAATTTAGCTCCTAACTGTGTGAATATGGTGGTAAGGTTTTGTGTGTGATAGCCATTACTTTTCTTTCTAGCATGCTAGCTTTATTCCAGCATCCAAACTTGTGCAACTCTGTGATAGGCTGTGTCTCATCTTGATGTGCTGGATTTGGCTCTTTTGTATGCACACCATGTAAAGAACCCTGTTTTTGGGATAACAGATGTAGCCACCAGATGAGACACTAATAGAAGCCTTGCCCAGTCCAGCTTGCTGCTGCAGCAGGGGGGCAGGTGCCGATAGGGCTCCAGCGCGCACTGACCTGTTTTGTCAGGGAGACCCAGCGGTACCTCTGCCTGTCTGAGCAGTAAGCAGTCCAAAGGTGCAATGCAAAATTGAGATATTGTCTTGAATAAGTGTAACTGTGATCCATCTGCATATTTGAACTTGGTGTTTGGTTTTCATATCTGAGCTCAATATTTTAGTTTGCATATATATATATATATTTGGTACCAAAAGAATTTTGTTTGGGGAGATAATTACAAAATGAGAACCAGTTCCATTACTGAAGTACGACCTTGCTCCCCCTTAGGATGCATCCTTACACATTAGAGTAATTGCTTATATAGTAATTTTGAGACCAGAAAAGAATTTAAATTGTTAAACTCTGATTCGCATTGAAAAAACAAACAAACAAAAAAAACACAAAAAAAAAAAAAAACAAAATTAAAAAAAAAAAAACAAAACACACCTAAATGCTATGATGGATGTGAACTTGGTATTGTATGAGGCTGTGTTTAAAAGTTATGAACTTATTTGGATCTAGGAAACCGGAATTATGGATTCATGTTTAATATACTGGTTTTGACATCTTTAAATTGTAAAAGGTAAATGGGGCTGAGGAATGTAACAACTGTTGAGCTAATTGGAATTGCATATAAAATGTATTATGTTTGGAAATAAATGTGAAAAAAAAAGCAAAATATCCCAGGCCTGTGCTTGAACATAAATTTCAGGCCTGTGTCAAGCTGCAAGATAAACTCAGCTCATTGTAACTGAGGAGTTTGCCAGAGCCTCCTACTTCATACCAGCACAGCTTTTGGCATGCCTAAATGTAAATTGCTGCAGAACCTGCAAGTCTTTAACATCAGGTCACAGACCATACTTGTATTTGGTCTGATCCTACATGCTTGCACAGTTTTTGTTGATGGTTCTGGGAAGTCTCGTAAAGCTGTAGTGGTCTGGCGTGAAGATAACAATTGGCATTATTCTGTAAAAATTATTGAAGGTTCAACCCAATTAGTAGAACTTGGCGCAGCTTTACATTACTTAGAGCTTGTTAAGGAGGAACCTCTAAATTTGATTTGTGATTCTGAGTACGTAGTCAAGGTCCAACACACCTATCTGATTCTGAACTGTTTTTGTTTTGTTTTTTGGTTTTTTTTAAAAAAAAAGGGGGGAGAAATAGGGGAAACACCACAAAACCAATTGTCAAAAATTGTATGTGATGAAACACTTTGCAAATATGACCCAAAACCATGCTAAATCAGAAAGAACCTACATTAGTTATGGTCAAATCACTAGTTAATGGTCAATGGAAAAGGCCACATCAATTGGTAACCTGGGGGAGAGGTTATGCTTGTGTCATTACGGGCCAAGGATTGAAGTGGATTCCCACAAAATGGGTCAAGCCATGGCTGAATAAAGACAACAAAGATTCAGTGCATGCAGATGGACAGGAGGGAGATAAGTTGTGAGGACTGTTTCAGATGTAAACCATGGATCCTAATTCAGTGTTAGAGATGCTCACAGACCTGGTGGTCTAGAAGCCTATTAGCAAGCAGGTGGTGTACCTTCTGTGGAGAATGGCAATTTGAACAAACAGCAGGAGAGCCAAAAGGGTGATATTACACTTAGATAGTCAATACAAAGATGAGGTAAAATTATGAGACATTTCTACCATAGTATCTACTGCACTCTTTCTCCCTGATCTAGCAGCTGGTAAAGCTTTAGGAGACATATCAAAGTTAAGCTGTTCTCTTAAACAGGTTAATCTAACTTCTGAGATACTAACTCAATTAATAGTAGATGTTGATGGTATTAGGCATGCTACTCTACTAAATTGTTCAGTTATAGATTTTTTTACTTTTGACACTAGGTCATGGTTATGAACTTGTCTGATCATTCTGAATCTCTTCATAGTACTTTAGACAAACTAAAACAGCATATTAATAAAACTGTCATAGTAGAATTGGGGTTTGACAAACGGTTTAAAAGCTTGGGAAGAGGTGGGTAGTTGTTTGATCTTATTAAGTAAGGCTTAACTGCATTATATGTAATTTTAATTATGTTGTTAATCATGTGATTGTATGTTGCAGTGTATTTCAAAGATGAATCAGAGCGCTGTAAACAAGGAGGCCTGGCTGGTTCAAAAATAAAAAGGGGGAATTGTGAGAGATTTGAGGGATTTTCTTGAAGTTAATGTGTGGATAGGTTTCTATTAGATGGAAATTTGTTATTGAACTAGCCAGGCCCAAAGGAATTTCAAGGCCACCTCGTCAAGCTGAAAATATGATCTGCTGTGGGAGTGGGGCAGTTCTGCGGCGGCAGGGCAGCAACACAACGTAAATCAACAGACCTATTAGCAGTGAGACTCGGACGTGTGGACAGCTCGTGGACATAGACAATGTCCAATCAGTTAATGCATGCTTGGAGCATGGACACGTGATCAGGAAATAACTGCATATATAAGGAGGCTTGTTTCTGTAATAAATTGGCTTCGCTTGAATTCATATTGGATTATGTGGAGTCCATGATAATTCACCCTTGCAAGGTTAGACTCATAATTCAAACATTCCTTACTCTTACCTCAATTTTCTTTTATTTAGAAAACCCTAATCAGACCTTTTTCTACTCCAAACAATCAAATGAGGGGAGGGGGAAGGAACTGAAGCAAAGCTAAGCATTGTTCTCAAAACCTCTTAAAAAAGGAAAATATTTACAGAGCTGTTTTATACTATTTTTAAGTTATCGACTTCAGTTATTTCAGACCATTCACCTACTGATTCTACCAGTTTACACGTCTTGCAAAAAAGAAAAAAAAAAAGCATTTTAGAAAAGATATGTGATACTTTGGCTTAACATACGCAAGAAAATAATAAAAAATTGCAAAATTTAGAGGAAAAAAAATTAGCTGTTGATAAAATTCTTGCCAAAAATGTTTTTTTTTTTCCTATGAAATAGAAGTGAAAGTTGGTTTTGAAAACTTCTATCAGAATTAAAGTCAAATAGACTATACAGATACAGATCACATTTACCAGTACAAGCAGTAGCAGTGTAGATATTGTTTACATTGGCAAAACTGCAGTCTTGTTACTACAGCTCTCTCCTTTGCTTCTCCTCATCCTGATTAAAACAAGTTAAACCAGTGAAAGAGTTATTTTGTCTGTATAGCACCATATAGCACTTGAAGCAATGTTAGAAAGATCATGCCTATGGTGGGTTAACCCCAGCCAACATCTAACCACCCATACAGATGCTTGCTCACTCCCCCCAACCCTCAGCAGAACAGGGTAGGGAACAGGAAGAGCAAAAGCAAGAAAATGTGTGAGTTGAGATAGAGTTTAATAACCGAAGGAAGAACGAAGGAAGGGGGTTGAGGGAAACAGAAAACAAAACAACAGAATCAATGCAAAGGCACTCACTACCTCCCACAAGCAGACCAACACCCAGCCAGTCTCTGAGCAATGACTACTTTGGAAGACGTGCACTTTTTTTTTTTATTGCTGAGCATGAATTGATGTAGTATGGAATATCCCTTTGACCAATTTTGGTCAGCTGTCCTGGCTGTCTCTCCTCTCAACTTCTTGTCTACCTCTAGCCTACTTGCTGGAGGGCAGGGGGAACAGAGTGAGAAACAGAGAAAACCTTGACACTGTACAGGCACTGTTCAGCAACAGCCAAAATACCAGTGTGTTATCAACACTGACTTAGCCACAAATCCAAAACAAAGCACCACAGGGGCTGCTATGAAGAAAGTTAACTCCAGCCCAGCCAGACCCAGGACAGTCTCTTAGAAGGCTCTGTACCATTTAGAATTATATAGGTCAAGATCGATAAATTTTATGCTGTTCCAACTGCTTAATGCATTCAGTTAGAAGCAATGCTTAACATCTCTAAGCTTTACATCAAATATATTTTTTCCTGAAAAGATGCAAAATGTTGTCTTACCTACAGTGCACTATAATATTAGTCTCATTAAAAGAATTAAAGTTGGGATAGGAATAAAAGTAAAAAAAAACTTGCCTAGCTACTAATAAAAAGGAAGCTACCCCTCTGTCCATGACTTTTATGAAATGTACTCATCAAACATTAACTCACTACTACTACTATTTATAACCTTCATCAGTGCCAAGGATAAGATCCCAATAAATTCTAGTCCCGTCTTATTTTCTTGCCTAGTCCTATCTAGGAACACTTTTGCATTTCCAACATTAACTTCGCAAGTTTTAAGCGATTATAATTGTACTGGTTTTGGCTGGGATGGAGTTAATTTTCTTCATAGTAGCTTATATGGGGTTATGTTTTGAATTTGTGATATAAACAGTGATGATAACACACCAATGTTTCAGTTACTGCTGAGCAGTGCTTACACAGAGTCAAGGCCTTTTCTGCTCCTCACACTGCCCCCGGCTAGTGAGTAGGCTAGGGGTGCACAAGAAGTTGGGAGAGGACACAGCCAGAACAGCTGACCCCAACTGACCAAAGGGATATTCCATATCATACTGTAAGGAACGTTTAACGAAGGAATGCTGTTTTTACAAAACTGGTGCCTGACCCCAGCTTGGGGGGGGGGAAGGAAGGACCGAGAGACATCAGACTATGAATCCTTAAGATAAAACAAAGTCTCTCCAAACTAATCCCAGAATGCATACTGATACCTGTATTTACAAGTTAATCCATGGGGAAGGGTAGCCAAAGAGCCAGGAACTCATATTTTAAATAGATTGATAAGGGAAAGTGTATTGTTTGGATTAGATGAATGAAATATGTAAACTGAGGCAGGCGTGGGGTAGTCTGTAAACCCTGCAGTACCCAACCAATAGGGAACAGGAGAGGGAAATTGCAGCTGGGATTTGGGGGGATATAAGCAGGGACTTTTTGCCCTATTATGTGTGCCTATCTTTAGGTAGAACACCTGATCTTGCAAAATCATTATTAAAATATGCTGGGGGGGGGGGGGGGGGGGGAGGGTAGAGGTTGGCAGGGACTTGCTGCACATCCACCAGTTGATGGTGAAAAATTGTTTTCTTTCGCATCACCTGTTTTTCTTGGGTTTGTTGGTGTGATATCCCTCTCGGTGTTTTTTCCCCTCGTCCTTCTTCTAATTCTTAAAACTGCCTTTGTCTCAACCAACAAGTTGTCTCACTTTTACTCTTCCAAATCATCCCCCATCCCACTGGGGGACAGTGAGCAAGAGGCTGTGTGATGCTTAGTTGCCAGCTGGGATTAAACCACAACAATAACCCACTATTTTAACAGTGTTTTGAGCAAATATAACTAAACAACATTCTGAATCACACAGCCAGTGCCCTGACAATACAATAGTTATTATCAGATGCATCAAAAGAGAAAACTTAAGTAGCCTTACAACAGGTTATGAAGTGATACAACTATTAAGTCAGTGCAAAAGGAATTGCGGGTTTTGCATTGTTGAAATTTGCTGTTTGACATTGGAATACATTCTTAAATAAATGAAGTGTTGTTTTATTCTTTGTAACAACAATGAACCATTTCTCAAGCAGATTGTGACGTGCAACAAAAAGTGGATTTTATACAGTAACTGGCAATGACCAGTTCAGTAGATAGACAAAAAAGAACTTCTAAAGCACTTCCCAAAGCGAAACTTGCATCAAAAAAAAGTCATGGCCACTGTTTGGTGGTCTGATGCTGGTCTGATCCACTACAGCTTTCTGAATCCCAGCAAAACCATTCCATCTGAGAAGTATGCTCAGCAAACCGATGAGATGCACCGAAAGCTGCAACACCTGCAGTCGGCATCAGTCAACAGAAAAGGGCCAATTCTTCTCCACAACAACACCCGACCGCACGTCACACAACCAACGCTTCCAAAGTTGAACAAAATGGGCTATGACGTTTTACTTCATCTGCCACATTCACCTGACCTCTCACCAACCGACTACCACTTCTTCAAGTATCTCGACAACTTTTTGCAGGAAAAACGCTTCCACAACCAGCAGGATGCACAAAATACTTTCCAAGAGATTCTTGAATCCTGAAGGATTTTTACGCTACAGGAATAAACAAACTCATAACTCATTTCTCATTGGAAAATATGTGTTGACTGTAGTGGTTCCTATTTTGACTAATAAAGATATGTTTGAGCCTAGTTATAATGATTTAAAATTCACCGTCCAAAACTGCAATTACTTTTGTGCCAATCTAATACAAGATGTCTTACTAATTATAGCCCATAGTATTAGGTAGTTGTTCCCATGACCAGCTGTTTTACCATTGCTATAACTAACTTGTTCCCTGTATTTCAATTAAAAAATGAGAATGTCAATAATAGGCTTCTGTGCTTCACAAAGCAATCAGATACTGTGCAAGGAAATATTTCCATCTTTCAGTTTAAATCAAAAGCAGCATGTTCAAAACTCCAACCCTATGCATCACAACCTTAATTACAGTAAACATGAAGACATGAAGACAACTACAAAATCATAAACAGTTTGGATTCTGTGCATTTTGATATATACAAAAGCAACATACAGCTGCATAAGAGACCATTCCTGAGAATTCAGCTACTTGATTGTAGTTGAGAGCCATAAGTCAGGTCATGAATTTCATGAAATGAACTACAAAGGGAGTTAAAGAGTCATTATCTCTAGCCTACAAACAAGAGCTCCTTAGTTTTCCACTGAAGAAGCTAGGTACCAGAAAACTAATCACGCCAGTCTCATTAGGCCCAGCTAACAGAACTTTACTCTGAGCAGGAAAATTATTACACTGCAGCCCTTCAGCAAGCTCATGGGACAATCACAGGATAATTAGCAGCCCCCAACACTGAAGCACTACAAGGTTCATGAAAGACAGGCTGTTCACAAAGAGGTAGTAGATAGTGTAGTTACCATCTAGAAGGAGGCAGTTGCTATCATATGTGGAAGCAGGTCACATGGTTCAGACAAATCCCTTTATTTACATATAGGAAAATCAAATATTCTGAGAATTCGTTGTTCCACTAAAGTACTTTGCTTTTACAGTATGCTGCAATTTAACTTAGGAACACAGTAGCCCAGGGAGGAAAGAATGGAAGGAGAAAGCACTGGAGTGGAACACAAAAATGTTTTTCAGCAACTTACTGGAAATGAAGATGTTGATAACTGTTGGAAACCTCCCTGTTTCAGTCTAAAAAGCAAATTATAGCAAGTAGAAAAATCCATCAAATGCCACACCCATTTCACTCTTCTCCTTAGCCATACCTGACTGCTTCAACAAAATCCAAAAGGAGAGTGGAACTTCTAGGAGACATGGTCAAAGCTCCATACCTACAAATTTGCAATCACCACCTTCATACCTTTCAATACATTACAGAATCTTCTTATCATTTCCTGAGGCTATGCAAGGAGAGATATGGTTACCCTGAAACAGGAAAAAAATCTTCAATTTCAAGTAGCACACACAAATCTCAAGAACAGCTTCATGAAGACAGAAGAAAACAAGCAAGATATCCTGTATTCTCATTTGTTTATTTTTTATTCTACTTTCCATCCCCGATAACAAATAACTGAAGAGTTGATGTTCAAATTTCACTACTCAAACTTCATTTTAGCTTTTCTAGTTTCTCTAAGTCTAAAACATTAACTGCATTCTTACCATTATTTTTATCCAAACTATGCCTTTTAACACCATATCCCATCTTTGTTAGATTTATGCAGATATCATGCAAGGTTGCATTATTTCCTTTATGCACATTATTCATTAAGATTAAATCAAGTTAATTTTCACTCATACTTGATTAAATTCAGTGCCTTCCTCTATCTTGATAGTTACCAATTTTTAACTGTATCTTTGCAGTTCTCCACTTTACAAAACTTCCTGACAGAAAAAGCTCTGCAAACCTTTCAACTTCTACAGTGGATGGATGCACGCGTAAGATAATAAAGCAAGAGTTCAAACTAACCTGAAGCTAAAAGAAAAAGGGGGAGAGGGACCAAAAAAGCCAAGCAACTGTCCTTTATCCAGTATATATGAAATTAAGAGTGTTTCACACTCTTCTAGGAAAGTGGGTTTCTTAATCCTTTTTTGATCCCTATACATTTTCCTAAGTGGAGGTACAAAGCAAATATAAGCCTAATAAAAAATAACTCTGCTTTTCCCAGTTACCTGTTCTAAAATCTGTTTGAAACAGTATGTACAAAAATAGAACACTGCTGTACTAGGCAACTAAAATGGAAAGTCACTCTCTTAGGCACTCCTCAGTATACCAGCTGTGCCAAGCCATTAACTGTGGGAGTTGTACACATTAACAATACCAGCCATGATCATACTTTCAGAGCATACACAAACTATGGACTTACACAAAACAAGATGAACCAAAAACCTGGACAAATCTTAATAAAAATAGTAAACAAAGACAGAAGGTGAAATAAGCATACATTCAAAAGGTAATATATTTTAATAACTTTATTAAAGCAAGGTTCTAAAAGTTTCAAGTACTGTAAGTACAAACAGTGTAATAACCTTTAAAATAGACAGTTGTAACAATAGCATAAGATCAGGCTTTGCGACTCAAAAGATTTCTTCCAATCCTATCTGATTTATATATCTCTACTAAAAGGAACATTAATTATCTTTTGGAAAAAAAAAAAACCACAAACAACAACAAAAACAAAATAAAACACCAATAAATAGGCGAAAATGAGCTAAATAGGCTCTTGAAGTAGCTCACATTGTTACTATAAGTTCAGTTTAGGAAATGAATTCTGGAACTCATTAAAGCAAAAGCCGGAGCCGGCAAGGTTCAGCCAACCAGGAGGTTCAGCAGAGAGTCGGAAACTCAGCGGGAATAGAGCAGGGACAGCGTGTTTCTCGGCGTGTCCCGATCCTCAAAGCCCCGGCAGCCATTGCGAGAGAGCGGCTGATGTGGCGGGGGGGCATTCCCACGGCGACGGCGGGAGGTTTAAAAGCGGCTGAAACTCATTACTAGCATTCAGTCAGCTGATCAGAGCCAGCCCAGCGAGAGCCGGCGAGGTTCAGCCGACCACGAGGTTCAGCAGAGGTAGGGGACCAAAAAGATGATGAGGGGTGGAAGCGTATTCCAGTTCGACATCACGGGCAGCCCCCCTCCCTGCCTGCTTTGCTTCCCCAGGTGCCCCTACATAATAGGTTTGAGGCTCTGGATCTTGAAGAAGAGATAGGTGAGGAGGTGGTGCCAGACCTGCCTACAAGGTCACTTCGGAAGAGGCAGTTGACTCCACAACTCAAGACTGCCTCCAATAAGAAAGAAAGAAGAGTAATTGTAATAGGAAATTCCCTCCTGAGATGAACAGAGGGGCCAATATGCAGGGTTGACCCTCATCATAGGGAAGTATGCAGTCTACCTGGTGCCTGGATCAAGGATATCGCTAGAGAGCTCCCCAAACTGGTGCACCTGACAGACTACTACCTGCTGCTGGTCTTCCAAACAGATGGGGAGGAAGCTGCTTCCCGTAGTCTGAGGGGAATGAAGAAAGATTTCAAGGCCTTGGGAAGGATGGTGAAGGACTCTGGGACTCAAGTGATGTTCTCTTCACTCCTTCCATCTTCAAGTGATGATGTGGGATGGAACAGGAAAATTCAGACTGTAAATGATTGGCTCCAAGGCTGCTGCTACAGGCAGGGCTTTGGATTTTTTGATAATGGCTGGTTTTATAAGACTCCAGTCCGGACAGTGATAGGAGGGAAAGGCTTATCTCGCAGGGGCAAAAGGAGGCTGGGACAGGAATTAACTGGGCTCATTTGGAGAGCTTTAAACTAGGTTCGAAGGGGGATGGGATTGAAGCTGGGCTTGTCCCAGTGGGGCAGCATTCTATACCCGATGAGGACCAGGTAGCCTCCTGTACCCCTAGGGAGAAACCGGTGTGCTCGGCATGCTCCCTGAAATGCCTGTACACCAATGCACGCAGCATGGGGAATAAACAGGAGGAGTTAGAACCCTGTGTTCGATCAGAAGGTTACAATCTAGTGGCAATTACAGAAACACGGTGGGACAGCTCACATGACTGGAATGTGGTCATGGATGGCTATGTCCTTTTCAGAAAAGACAGGCCAGCCAGGCATGGTGGTGGAGTTGCTCTCTATGTGAGAAAGCAGCTACAATGTACTAAATTCTGCCCAGGAGCAGATGAGAAGCAAGTTGAGAGTGTATGGGTCAGGACCAAGGGGCAGGCTGGCAGGGGTGATACTGTTGTAGGTGTCTATTACAGGCCACCAGATCAGGCTGAGGAATTTGATGAGGCCTTCTATGGGCAGCTGAGAGTGGCCTCACAGTCTCAGGCCCTGGTTGTTGTGGGTGATTTTAACTTCCCTGATGTTTGTTGGAAGGACCATTCAGCCAGCCACAGTCCAGGAGGTTCCTCCAGTGCATTGATGATAACTTCCTCATGCAAATGGTGGAAGAGCTGACCAGGAGAGGAGCACTACTCAATCTCATCCTCACTAACAAGGAGGGTCTGGTCAAAGTGGTAAAGGTTGAGGGCTGCCTGGGTTGCAGTGACCACGAGATGGTGGAGTTCAGCATCTTGTGTGATAGGACCAGGGCAATAAGCAGAATTGCAACCCTGGACTTTAGCAGGGCTGACTTCGGTCTTTTCAAGCAATTGCTAGGGGAAATCCCATGGGCAAGACTGCTTGAAGGTAAAGGGGCCCAAGAGAGCTGGATTGCATTCAGAGATTACTTCTTCCATGCTCAGGAACAGAGCATCCCCACATGCAGGAAGTCAAGGAAGGGAGCCAGGAGACCTGCGTGGTTAAATAAGGATCTGTTGGGTATGCTCAAGCAGAAGAGGAGAGTTTACAGGTCATGGAAGCAGGGGCTGGCCACTTGGGAGGAATATAAGGCTGCTGTTAGAGGATGTAGGAAGGCAGCTAGGATAGCCAAGGCCTCCTTAGAATTAAACCTGGCAAAAGGGGTCAAGGACAGCAAGAAGAGCTTTTTCCAATATGTGGTAGATAAAACTAACACCAGAGGCAATGTAGGCCCACTGATGAATGGGGTGGGTGCCCTGGTGACAGACGATACAAAGAAGGCAGAATTACTGAATGCCGCCTTTGTCTCTGTCTACTCTGCCAGAGACTGTCCTGGGGAGCCCTGTACCCCTGAGACCCTGGATGAAGCCAGGTTAATGGAGGAGTTTGCTTTAGTCGATGAGGACTGGGTTAGGGAGCAATTAAGTAGTCTGGACATCCATAAATCCATGGGTCCAGATGGGATGCATCTGTGGGTGCTGAGGGAGCTGGCTGAAGTCATTGCTGGACCGCTCTCCATCATTTTTGCCAAGTCTTGGGAAACGGGAGAGGTGCCCAAAGATTGGAGGAAAGCAAATGTCACTCCAGTCTTCAAAAAGGGCAAGAGGGAGGACCCAGGTAATTATAGACCGGTCAACCTTACCTCCGTCCCTGGGAAAGTAATGGAACAGCTTGTCCTTGGTGCCATCTCAAGGCACATCAGGGATAAGAGGGTTATTAGGGGCAGTCAGCATGGCTTTACTAAGGGTAAGTCATGCTTGACCAACCTCATAGCCTTTTATGAGAATGTAACAAGGTGGATGGATGATGGCAGAGCGGTGGATGTGGTCTGCCTTGACTTCAGTAAAGTGTTTGACACAGTCTCCCATAGCATCCTGGTTGCTAAGTTGAGGAGGTGTGGTCTGGACAATAGAGTAGTGAGGTGGGTTGCAAACTGGCTTAAAGAGAGAAGCCAGAGAGTGGTGGTCAGTGGTGCAGAGTCCAGTTGGAGGCCAGTATCTAGTGGAGTGCCTCGGGGGTCAGTACTGGGGCCTATATTATTCAATATATTCATTAATGATTTGGACAAGGGAACTGAGTATACTGTCAGCAAGTTTGCTGATGACACTAAGCTGGGAGGAGTGGCTGACACGCCAGAAGGCTGTGCTGCCATCCAGCAGGATGTGGACAGGCTGGAGAGTTGGGTGGGGAATAACCTCATGAAATATAACAAGGGAAAGTGTAGAGTCCTGCATCTGGGCAGGAACAACCCCAGGTTCCAGTATAGGCTGGGGAATGACCTATTAGAAAGCAGTGTAGGGGAAAGGGACCTGGGGGTCCTGGTGGACAGCAGGATGACCATGAGCCACCACTGGGCCCTTGTGGCCAGGAAGGCCAATGGCATCCTGGGGTGTATTACAAGGGGGGTGGTTAGTAGATCAAGAGAGGTCCTCCTTCCCCTCTACTCCACCCTGGTGAGACCCCATCTGGAGTATTGTGTCCAGTTCTGAGCCCCACAGTTCAAGGACAGGGAACTGCTGGAGAGGGTCCAGCGTAGGGCAACAAAGATGATTAAGGGAGTGGAGCATCTCCCTTATGAGGAAAGGCTGAGGGAGCTGGGGCTCTTTAGTTTGGAGAAGAGGAGACTAAGGGGGGACCTTATTAATGTTTATAAATATATAAAGGGTGAGTGCCATGAGGATGGAGCCAGGCTCTTCTCAGTGGCCAACAATGATAGGACAAGGGGTAATGGTATCAAGCTGGAACACAAGAGGTTCCACTTAAATTTGAGAAAGAACTTCTTCTCAGTGAGGGTGACAGAGCACTGGAACAGGCTGCCCAGGGGGTTGTGGAGTCTCCTTCCCTGGAAACATTCAAAACCCACCTGGACACGTTCCTGTGTGACCTCATCTAGGTGTTCCTGCTCTGGCAGGGGGATTGGACTAGATGATCTTTTGAGGTCCCTTCCAATCCCAAACATACTGTGATATTGTGATGCCGTGAAAGTTCTTTGCAAGAAGTATCTCATTTTTACATGTTTCATTCTTGTGCCCTCAGGTCAAAGATATGCCTTTTTCTGTTTAAACTAGTAGTAATGCTTCTATGGGAACAATATTAATACTGTTGTGCAAATCACCAGATTTTGGTTTGCAATAGTTAAGAATTTCTCAAGTGTTATCTGTCTTGTCTGTCATTGATTTCATTAAAAGTACCAATGTATACTTGACTTTCTCCTCATCCTTTTACTATTCTACCCACTCAGTCAGCTTTGCTCATTGGAAGCAACACTAGTGTTCCACGGGACTGAAACATGGAGTCCCTATCTCTACTAGAGCCCAAACTAAACAAGCACAGGGTGGTTTGTTTTTTGGGTTCTTTGGGTTTTTTTTTTTGTTGTTGTTGTCTTTTGGGGTTTTGTTGTTGTGGGGTTTTTTGTTTGGTTTTTTTTGTTGTTATTGTTTTTTGGGTTTTGGGTTCTTTTTGGGTTTTTTTTTGTGCTCCACTCTCACCTCATCTTTGATGCTAGAATGCCTCACTAATGGGGTACATCTCATCAGTGAAGAACTGCTGCTCTAAAGACAAAACTCTGAAATGTAGAGCTTTATACACTAAAATCCAAGACAGAAACAATGCCTAAATCAATAGGTGTCCAATGTTTCACGCTTGCAATAGGAACAGGTGGGAAATGCATACAGAGTATGATCCATATACGCAATGAATCCAATAGAGTGATATAAAAGAACTGCATGTAGAACTATGAAAAAAAACTGTGTTTAAAAGAACAAATAAGATGTAAACTATCAAACTCATAATGCCTGTTTAGAACGACTTGCAACCTCACAATTCTATGAATTAGTGGAGGGGGAGGGCGTGTATAAATAAAAAATTGTTTCTAGACTTGCATATAGAATAAGATGATTACTACAGAGGTTATCTGTTACATTCTGCTTTTAGAAAGATAAAGACATTTCTTTAACATCCCTTAGATTGCCAAGGAGTAGAAAGAAAAACAAAAAAATACCCTCGCTCCACAGATGCTCAGGAAGTACAGAAATCTTTGTAAGAAGGGTGTAGTTTGAACAAGACATAGCAAGCCATTCCTTAATCTTCTGGACTAAACAAATATTCAAGCTTGGATCTTGCAAAAAGTCTCCAATGTTATTTATTCTACTAACAGATGGATACATGGAAAAGGAATTGATTTATGATTCCTCTTAAATTGCACCAAAATGTCTATATATGTTATCTATAAAATAACCAAACAAAATCCAACAAGCAAGTCACAAACAGAATATCTTTTGGGGGGGGATACTACATATGTGGGAACATGTATGTACATATGCATAATTTTACAGAAAAAAAAAAAACAAACACAAAAAACAGGTAGACCTTATTTATAGAAAAACTGCTTACACAAACTACACAGACTCACCATAGACTCCCAAGTTGATTATCAAATGGTAGCTAAACCTAAGTGCATCATTAACTTCAGTTTCTGGAAACTATCCCAGAAAAATAAAGAAACATACTCTGCATGGAAAAGTTCATAAAAGAAACCCTTTTCCAAATATCTCTAAGTAGGTATTAACAAGAGAAAAATCATATACCCACCCCTGCTGAGCCAATGACAAGATTCCTTAACAGCAAATTAAGATCTCAAATATTTACATAGTTACATGCTCAACTTCTTTAAATACAATTACATATAGCTAAAATACTTTAACATTAACCTACACATTCCAACCTGAGAAAAACTCAAATCCCACTTAAAGATGGACAAGTATTACAACTTCAGTGCTCACAAAATGAAACAACCAACCTTTAATTAAAAAAAGTTTCTATGTTAATTTGGTCCCAAGTAGTTGCTGAAAATATAAAGTTGAACATTAAGATGAGAATGACTTTTTTTAGAACCAAATCATTGCAAGAATTAGACTTCTAACTAACTTATCGGAACACTGAATGGGTACACTGAGTGCCCTAGCAAGCTGGCTACACCTTTCCTCAAATGTTACTGCAGCTTACAAATTTATTTAGCAACATTGGTTTCTATACATTAATAATTAATAGAAAGACAACTATTTAACCATTTTGTAATGCGTACCTTTTTAAAGTTAAGCAACACTGTTAACTACCTTAGAAAGAATAAAAAAAAAAAAAAAAAAAAGACAAGATAAATTCTCAGAGGGATTTCGAAAGAAAATTGTCTATATAGAAAATAATACTCTGTTTCTCCACCTCAGCTTTTCTTGTACTTTTCTTCAAAGCTAATAGCTATTCACACTGACATAATCACAGACTACTTCAAGTAACAAGTTTCAGTAAGCAGGTCCCCTAATAACAGTCCTCAACTATAAACAGTATATTTATAAACATATAAAACATAAAGATAGACCCATAAAAAAAAAAAAAACAACACACACACACCCCACAAACTTTTTTTTCCCTTTTCCAGAGTGATTAAGCAAATGTTTTACATAAAAATAAAAAAAAAATAAATAATTAAGACTGCCTGAAAGTATATAAAACAGTAGAGGGAACTTGTCAAGAACCAGAAGAATTTTATTGGTGCAGACCACAATCTAGAGGAACACAGAAAAAATATAGAATAACACAGAATTCTTGTTTCATTGGGATACTTCTATGGAACACAAACACAGTGTTGAAAAATAAGATGCCTTCTGCATCCTCTTACTGTGCCCACCAGCAAGATACATACCAAGGGGATTTTTGCTTGTTTTTTAAAGGAAAAAGGAAGATAGGGGGGAAACAGGAAAACTACTGCAGGAATCCTAAGAATTTATGGCTGAAACACCAGATGTGGTCCTATGCTGAAGAGATCTATGCCCCCAACATCAAAACTAGTGTTCTTCCCCAGCCACAAAATTTAAAAAAAAAAAAAAAAAAAAAGTGAAAATATGACATGACAGTATGCTTTTCCATAGGGTAGGCCAGTAGGTGAAGCATGTAATTCCCATGTTGAAGTTCTGGGAAATAATATACAACAGAATAAAAACTTTACAAAGTACAGGTTAAGAGTCTCTATTCACTGTTTAGATTAAATAACCTTCAACTATGTTAATTAGAAGTACTGACAAGAAAAAACAACATCACACGCAATCCAGAAAATTCCTCTTCAAACTTTTTCCAGCATCAAATGTTGTTCCCCTTCTGTTTTTCTGAATTTGAAGCTTCCATTTATATATGTACTTATGTTCAGTTTACTTACTGCTTCACTTCCAACAGAAGGTTAAAGTACAGTTTTGTTCTGCTGTTCCTAACCATTCTTTTAAAATAGCATTTCTAACATCATCTGTTCAAACAGAACTAAAACCAGATTCATATACTATTCTATTCTGTGAGTACACAAATTATAAGATCTGGACAAATCAGCCAAATACCCAGAAACTTGGGGAAGGGAGGAAGGAGAAAAAAAAAAAAGTTTCTTTATCTTCCCTCTACAATTTAACAGTAGGCATTAGTAAGAGATACTTGTTAACTGAAGGGAAAAAAAAAGGGTTACCTGCTAACCATATTAACAGTGAAACAAAAGAGAAAGCTCATATACTAAAATCAAGTTACATCACAGCTACAGATAGCTATAATTACCCTCACGTCCATGGGGGAGAAGGGGGAAGGAGAGTTTAACCACCCCAGTATCTGCTGGAGGAACAACACAGCAGGGCATGAGAAATCCAGAAGGTTCCTGACACAGCTGATAGAGGAGTCAAAGAGGAGAGGTGCTCTGCTGGACCTCATACCCACAAACAAGGAAAGGCTCATTGGGGATGTGGAGGTCTGAAGGCAACCTTGACTGCAGTGACCACGAGATGTCAGAGTTTGGGGGGGGGGGGGGGGGGGGGGGGCGGGGAAAGGGGGCAAAAAGCAAGATCACAACACTGGACTTCAGGAGAGTATTCTTGGCCTCTTCAGGGATCTACTTGAGTTCTATGGGATAATGCCCTGGAGGGAAGAGGAGCCCAAGGAAGCTGGTTAATATTCAAGGATCACCTCCACCAAAGGCAACAAAAAGGGCTTCTATAAGTACACAATTGGCAAAAGGAGGACTAGGGAAAATGTGGGCCCACTGCTGAATGGTGACACAGGACATGGAAAAAGGCCAAGGTACTGAATGCCTTCTTTCCTTCAGTCTTTATTGGCAAGACCAGCCTTCAGGAATCCCAGAGACTAGGGGGAAAGGTTGGAGCAAGGAGGACATACTCTTGGTGAAAGAAGAGCACCAGAACAGGCTGCCCAGAAATATTGTGGAGTCTCCTTCTCTGCAGACATTCAAAACCCACCTAGATGCATTCCTGTGGAATCTGCTCTAGATGAACCTGCTTTAGCAGGTGGGTTGGACTAGATGATCTCCAGAGGTCCCTTCCAACTCCAGTAATTCTTTGATTCTGTAAAGATCAAGTCAGGGAATACTTAAGCAAACTAGACATACATAAGCTCATGGGCCCTGATAGGATGCACCTACGAGTGCCAAGGGAGCTGGTTGATGCCATTGCGAGGCCACTCTCGATAATATTTGAATGACTGTGGTGATTGGGAGAGGTGCCCAAAGACTGGAAGAAAGCAAATGTCTTCAATAAAGAGGACCCAGGGAACTACAGGCCAGTAAGCCTCGTCTCGATCCCTGAGGAAGGTGATGGAGCAGCTAATCCTGGAAGGACAAGAACAATCACCAGGACTAGTCAGCATGGATTCACCAAGGGGAAGTCTTGCTTGATCAACCTGATAACCTCCTACGATGAAATGCCTGGCTTGGAAGATGAGGGGAGAGCAGTGGATATTGCCTACCTAGCCTTCAGGAGGACTTTTGACATCATCTCTCATAAGATCCTCATAGAGAAACTGCTGATGTATGGGCAGGATGAGCAGACGGTGAGGTGGACTGAAAACTGGCTGAACAGCCAGGCCCATAGAGTGGTGGTCAGCAGCACAAAGTCTAGTTGGAGGCCAGTAACTAGCAGTATATCCCAAGGGTCAATACTGGGTCCAGTCCTGTTCATCATCTTCCTTAATGATCTGGATGATGGGGCAGAACATACCCTCAGCAAGTTTGCAGATGACACAAAACTGGGAGGAAGAGCTGATATGCCAGAGGGTCATGCTGCCATCCAGAGGGACCTCAACAGGCTGAAGAAATGGGCTGACAGGAACCTCATGCAGTTCAACAAGGGGAAGTTCAAAATCCTGCACCTGGGGAAGAATAACCCCAGGCACTAGTACACATGCTGGGGGCTTACCAGCTGGAAAGTAGCTTTGCAGAAAAGGACCTGGGGGTCCTGGTAGACACCAAGTTGAACACAAGACAGCAATGTGCCCTTGCTGCGAACAAGGTTAAGAGTATCCTGTGCTATATTAGGAGGAGTGTTGCCAGCAGGCTGGGGGAGGTGATCCTTTCCCTCTACTCAGCAGTGGTGAGGCCATGTCTGGAGTCCTGTGTCTGTAAGAATACATCTACTGTGGGTAAGATTTTTGTTTTAACAAGACTATTTTGACAACCTATTTCATCTTGTAAGGTTAATATCTTTTTATTTCAACCAATTTCCATTTCAAATTAATAATCACTGTTTAAATAAACACTATATGAAAATAATAATTGTGTTGGAATATACTGGAACTGCTTCTGCCATCTTAATGCAATGCTAAGATATATCTTCTCTATTCCCTAGCATCCTATGCCTCCCATCTACCATTAAGCTACAGCATAAACATGCTACTTCTATACTCAAATGAAAAAACACACACTGAACAGAAAATCATTAAGTCAGCCTCACTCAGGATTGTGGGGCTAGCATTGCCTTACAGATAGAACTGGAACAGAGGTAGGATGTGTGATGATTGGTTAACATGTCCAGATAGTGCTTCCGCAACTCAACAATTAAAGAGGACAGCCAATCAGGGAATTCTGAATTCCCCGAGCCCATCAGCTGGTCTGTGTCACTCATCCGAAGAAGTCATGCCCTGCTGCATGCCACCATGCCCGATAACCATGGTTATGTAAGACTTTGCACTCATGGATATTAAGTTTAGCCCAGTATTGGTAAATTATTAGATTTGCTGTTGTTTTGACCTGGATAATCGTACTACTGAATTACTGGATGTGTTGTTGTAACAACATAGATAATTGTACTGTGTATCTGTATGTATTACTGTGCCTATATTTAGCAATAGCTTGTTTATCCCTAAAGTTGTTGGTCTTGCATCTGTTACTGTATCCTGAACCTATACCTTGGCAGTGCCACCTTAGGCCCTTACAAGGATCAAAGATAAATATCAATCATACTTTGGGATTTTGAGTATTTTTAAATTAAAGAATCTGTTACATATTGACAAGCTCCTCCCACTGCTGGAAAAATTAAAGAAATCACATTAAGATATATTCTGATTTTCCTGAGGTAATTGGAAAAGAGAAGAGGAAGTATATTAGGTGTTTGCTTATAATATTAAGGTGATGGATCTTTGTTCTGGTAATAAATCAACAGTTCAATTCTATAAAAGTAGATGTTAAGATTACAAAGAAAGGAGGCTTCCAAAATAAAACAACAGGACTGAAAGGATGCAAGTTACTGTCAACATATGGCTAATTTAAATTACTTAACTGAGAATAGTAAAAAACTGTATTAAAACAGATGCATGAAAGAGAAAAAGGTTTCTGACTATTTTTAATTAGACAACAATTATTTTTAAGTCAAAAAAGGATAAGTTACAAAAAATAAAACATTTAAGTAGATGGAGGTATAAGTTTCTGAATCAATTTTTTAAAATCTATTTTACTGATTAGATGTTTTTATATTTAAGTATCTGCAAGAGCAAATACTCAACTACACAGTTATGCTGGACTTCAATATCCCTTTTGTATTAATAAAGTAGTTTCATCAACCAATACAGAAAATTAGGGTCTTCACAGTCTTCCCCCTAGAACATGCTTTTTGTCAGAAATTTTGTATCCTCTTTTACTGAAGTTAACCCATATGACAGCATGAAGGTTACAAGACAATACTCTGACAGCAAAATCCACTTACATTTGTGAAAGTAGTAACAATTACTTAGTATCAAATACACAATCATTCATCAAAAATTACCCCTCTTTCTAAAAATATTTTTAAAAACCCACCTACTTTCTGAGAAACATAATAACCAGTTCTAACAGAAAAAGTAGTCTGATCTTTCAGAGGAAAAAAACCCAGAAAACCAGAATTCCGTATCTCTCTGACTTAATACACAATACTGAAGTAACCTCACTTTTACGTGCTTCTGTTTCCCACCTCAGCCTTTATCTAAACTGCCTTATTATATTGCTAGCTCTTTATGGAAGGGTACAACTTTAAGACTATTCAAACACTATCTACACAAAACAAAGCGTTATTCTTTATTAACTTCCACAAAAAGTCAAGAATTTAAAAAAGGAAAGGATTAGTAGAAAGTCTGTCAAGGTTAGAAATTAATTAAAAAAAATCATTTAATATTACAGTTTAGCTCCTCCTTACAACTGTAATAGCTTCTGAAATCTTGGAAATACCTGAAATAATGCAGAAGTTAACTCTCTGACACTGGAGTTATTAGAGAAGGTAAAAATGAACCCAAATTCAGAGGGATTTTTAGATGAACTCTGACCTATACCTTGAACATATTTGCCATCCTGTATCTTGAAACCCTGTTATTCTCTATACTTTCTGTAACTTCAGGAATAACATATTTCTAGATACCAACATAGGCAATTTAAGCCTCTGAAACTGTTTCATTTTGGGGAGAATAAGGTACCTGCTTGAGGGCTGTTCCAATACAAGCCTTGCAACAGTCCTATATAAATCCGCAGACTTCCTAGAGTTAGTTCACTGTTAAATCCAAAGGTTACGTTTAGAGCACTCACCAGTTACATGAGCTCTATATAACATTATCTGATTTTTTTTTTTAATTTCACAAGACATAAACACAGAACTGCTCTGCCTCTAGTGCAAGATTATTTATATAACTAGCACTGCAGGAATCCCGATTAACCTAATGGAAGGATAAGCATAACAAAAACCTTAATAAAGACTTGAAGTTTCTTTGTTCAATTGCCTCTTCTTCCCAATCACAACCTAATTAAAAACTCCTACGACACTTCCACGGGAGTTCGACACACACTTTCCACTGAGAAAATGTGGGGGCCCAACGCCGCCCCACCCCCCCACGGGGGAAGCGCCCAGGGGTGGTGGGCGCCCGGCAGAGCACGAAAGCGCTGTTACTCACTGGTTCGTGGGGGGAGCGTTGAGCGGGATGGCCACCTCCTCCTCTTCATACTCCGGCCCATCCAACGAGTCGCCTTCATCCACGGTTCCCAGCCCCCCCGCCAAGGAAGGTGGCTGTGGCGGCAGCGGAGGAAAGGCAACAGTGCTGGGCTCGGGTGAGGGCAGCACCCCTCCGGACACCTCCGGCCCCTGGCCAGTTGTTGTCACGGCACCACCGCCTCCGGACACCAGAGGGGCAGGCCCAGAGCCTAGCGCCAGAAGCCCCAGCGCCGAGCACAAAGCTGGACCGCCGGCGCCCGGACTGTCCCCGCCAGAGCCCAACAGGAAGGGGCCCTGCGGCCCCAGCTCTTTGCCCCGGCATAAGGTGAGGTAGTGCTCCGAGTCAGCTCCACTAACGGCTGCCGCCACGCCGGCGGAGTTAACCGAGCCACCCTCCTCAGCCTCGGCCGCCATCGTGTTGAGCCTCACCCCCGCCCACCGCCGGGGAGGTGGCGGCGACTTCCCCCTCCCCGCGCCTCTGCCTGAAGAACAGAGCCGGAACGAGAGGAAGATTTCTACGGTAGAGACGGACCCCGAACAACAGCCCTCTGGGCGCCTAAAGGAACTCCACAAGGCCCCAGCGCTGCTGCGTTATGCCTCCGTGGCCACGAGGGAAGCAACTCCTGCAAAGACACAACTCCATACTCTCCCCCCGCCTCCCCGAGAGACAGCAAAGGCGCGCGACTGCATGGGCGGAGCAAAGAAGAAAAGAGGGAGGGAGCTAGCTAGCAACAGAGGAAGAAGAAGAAAAAAAAAAAAAAAAAAAGGCAAGTAGATTGGTGAGCTGCACTTGCGCATTAAGTGGCTGAGAGGAAGATGGGGACAAGTTTCCTGCTCTCTCCTGAGGAGTGTAAGGAATATAGGGAGCGGAGAGAAAAATGAGGAGTCTTCCATCATCCTCTGCCTCGGGAAAAAGAATAATAATTAAAAAAAAAAAGCAGCAAAATAATGCCATAACAACAAAACAGGAAAAGGCGGATCTCCCCAGATCGTGCCAAAGTATATTCCTCTCCCGAATTACGGCGTCGAAGTTGAAAACAACTGTGTGAGTCTTGTAGGGAAAACAGGATGGTTCGCAGGTCGTTCCAGCGCGACAGAGGAAGAAGAAAAGAAAAGAAAAGAAAAGAAAAGAAAAGAAAAGAAAAGAAAAGAAAAGAAAAGAAAAGAAAAGAAAAAAACAACAACAACAAAAAACACACACAAATAAACCCCTCTGGAATTTGCTCAATGCTATGCTGCTGCCTACAGGGAGAACAGGTCTAGCGAGGCACCGTAGCGCGGATGCTGCAAGTGTGGGGGAGAACAGGCATGCTCAGCGGGGGTTTGGAGACGGAGGAGATCCGGGCGGGGGGCGGTGCCACGGACTCAGGCTATTAGGGGCGAAAGTTCGAGAGGAAATCAGTTTTCATGCCCAGCCGCTGTATACACGGTCTCGCTGGGTACTCACGTACTTATTCAGACGGTGGTTTGTTTCGAGCCGCAAGTGGGGCCTTCCTGGTGGGTTAGTTTCTGGGTAAAATTGGGTAGTGTTCTGACAGGATTTAGTCAGGGGTAGTTTTTGGTGATGCTCTGGTACTTGGATCCAGACTTTCTCAGCACACTTGAAATAAATAACTTATGCTTTTTCTATGGATAAACAACGTTTAATCCAATTCCTTAATTGTATGGTACGTCCGTGGTTATGTGTCCTGATTGCTAACACTATTTCCCTAATCAAATGTTTGCATAGTGGTTCTACTCCCCAAAAATCCTTTCCTATGTTCTTCCCTTACTAAAGGCCAAACTAGATGAAAGGGGACAATAAGTTTTCTCTGGGGGGTGTGAACCCCCCTTCCTTATTATATGATTCCTCTAAATCTACGATGAGTTTCGATTCTCTTTAGTATACTCTGGCTTACCTTTTAAAGAGACCTGCCCATCAAGGACTTTCTGTTTTTACCTTTTGCTTAGCCGTTTGTTTTGCCTCTCTGTCCACCAACCTTTTCCGATTCCGAGCTCACTTTCTGGTGTGCCTTAATATGCATGATTGCCATTTTCTTAGGAAGTTGAACTGCTTGCAGTAGTTTCAATATCTCCTCCGCATGTTTGATATGTTTGCCTTGAGAGTTCAAAAGTCCCTTTTCTTTCCAAATTGCTCTGTGCACATGCACAGCCCTGAAAGCATACTTGGAGTCAGTATAGATGCTAACAGTTTTACCTTGAGCTAGTTCCAGAGCAGAGTAAGGGCAATTATTTCTACCTTTTGTGTGAAAGGATTTTTAGGTCCGGATCACTTCACGGCTATCTGCTTCCGTCCATAAACCAGTTTTCAGCGTTTTCAATAGGAATGTCTTTTAGATCTGGTCAATTGGATTACGTTGCTTCGATGGTCTCCAGGCAGTCATGATGAACTGGTTCTCCAACGTTACCGCTGAGGAAAGAAGCTGGGTTGACAATGTTAGTGATGATAATTTCTACACCATCTTGTTAGACACTGTGTGGGATACTAGCACAGCCATTTTCTGACCCATGGTAAATCTCCAGGCCTCCTCAGTACCGCTGCAGCAACTGCCCGCAGGCATCCAGGCCACCCCTTTGCAGTTGTGCCTAACTGTTCAGAGAAATAGGCCACTGCTTGTCGATATGGGCCAAGATCCTGTGCCAGTATACCCAAGGCTATTCCCTGTTTCTCGTGAGAGAATAGGAAAAATGTTTTACTCACATCTGGGAGTCCTAGAGCAGGGGCTGACATCAAAGCCTTTTTGAGTTCTTTAAAGGCTTGTGTGGCTTCCTTATTCCATTGCAGGTGTTTCTGGTCCGTAGGGTCCAGGTCATGCACGTCTCCTTGGTTCTAGTAGCGATTAAAATGTCATCCACATATTGTAGCATCTGTCCCTCATCAGACGGGGCTTCCCAGGATTCAAAATCTTTAGCAAGCTGATTTCCAAATATTGTCAGGCTATTCTTAAATCTTTGTGGCAACACCATCCATGTGAGCTGGGTTTTACATTTATATTTAGGGTTCTCTCATTCGAATGCAAATATTGTCTGGCTAGCTTCATGGAGAGGGAGGCAAAAGAAAGCATCTTTTAAATCTAGAACAATAAACCAAGTCAAATTAGGTGTTAATACTCTCAGAAGGGTGTATGGGTCTGCTACCACTGGGTAGAGGTCCTCAGCTATTTTGTTTATAGCTCATAAGTCCTGAACCACCCAATATGACCCATCTGGCTTGCGGACAGGCAACATAGGGGTGTTATAACTGGACCCACATTCCTTTAATAACTCTATTTGCAGGAATTTCTCTATTACTGGCTGAATTCCTACTTCTGAACCTGGGTCAAAAGGTGTATATCTAAGGGGAAATCCAGGTGCTCTGTGCGCGTTACACACAACAAAGCAGCCCAGCAGGAACAGGCCAGGTGGCGACTGCCCCCCCCCCCTGCTTCATCCCCCGCGGGCGGCGAGCCCTCAGGAGAGGAGCTCCAGCTCCAGCAGCTGCCGCTCTCCCCTCGCTTTTTCTGCCGCTTTAGCAGGCAGTCAGCTTTTTTACTTTTTTTTTTTTTTTTCTTCTCACCACACCTTATCGAGGGGGAGCTGCCGGGCCTTGAAATTTATGTTCAAACTTCACAGCATAGGCTTGGGCTCCTCTTGCCCTTTTTCTCTCTTCATTTAATTCCTGTGACTATAAACTTTATATGCAATTTCAATTAGCTGAGCAATACTTACATCCCTCAGCTCCTACCTTTTGTATTTTCTTACAGATGTCAATAAACAGCATATTAAGCACCAATCCCTTACATTAATTTTAGATCCAAATCAGTCTATCCACAGAACAACACTAACTGCAATACAGCTAACCCAGAATTTCACATTCAAATCACTTCCCCCACTAATTTACTCTCATGGGTACAGATGCATCCTAAGGGGGAGCAAGGTGGTACTTGAGTAATGGAACTGGTTCTCATTTTGTAATTATCTCCCCAAACAAATTCTTTTGGTACCAAATATAAATATACAAACTAAAATACTGAGCTCAGACGCTCAAACCAAATACTAAGTTCAAATATGTGAGTAGATCACAATTACACTTATTCAAAACAATATCTCCATTTTAGCATTGCACCTTTGGACCGCTTACTGCTCAGCCAGGTGGAGGCACCGCTGGGTCTCCCTGACAAAACAGGTCAGTGCACGCTGGAGCCCCATCGGCACCCGCCCCCCCGCCACCACAGCAAGCTGGACCGGGCAAGGCTTTTATTAGTGTCTCATCTGGGGTGCTACAACTGTTATCCCCAAACCAGGATTCTTTATCTGGTGTGCATACAAAAGAGCCAAATTTAGTACACTGAGATGAGACACAGCCTATCACAGAGTTGCACAAGTCTGGATGCTGGAATAAAGCTAGCATGCTAGAAAGAAAAGTAACGACTATCACACACAAAACCTTACCACCATATTCACACAGTTAGGAGCTAAATTGCTCATCATCACAAAATGTACATTTTGGGTCAATCTGTGATCTTACTATACCATATATCAAGCAAAGACTTATGAAACTGTAATACATTTAAACAGATACCTACAAAGAACAAAAGTTAGTACTAAAAAGCATCTTGCAGACAGTTCTGCAAGTTTCTCTGTGATTAATTTGTTATCAGCTAATTCTCTCTCTGCTTGCTGAAGTTCAAACCATTACTCCTTCACTGCAACTACTAAGATTTTTACCTTTACTCTTTGTTTCTCCTTATCTCTTTGAGTTTTTCTAGTTTCTTTCTTATATCTCCCCAGGATTTTGTTACAAACTGGGGGGTCCACTCCTTGAGTCCATTTATCCTTTGCTTTTTCCTTGGGTGAACTTCTCTTCATCCCAGAATTCTAGCATGATCCCCCCCAAAGGGACTATTGGGGGGTCCAAAATTCTAACATGATTCCCCCCCCAAGGGACTGTCAGGGGGGGTACCTCCGGCAGGTTGCTCCCCTTCAACCTCTTGTGGGTATCGAACCTACGAAACCTGGCTCACAATGTGGGGATCAAACCCACTAGCTTACAACGTGGGGATCGAACCCACGATCCTGACTGCTTTATGATATGGGGCTCAAACCCACGACACAGAGAGAGTTGCCTTACAACGTGGGGCTTGAACCCACAACATAGAGAGAGTTCTTCACTCGCATTGTCCCTTCAGTGGCCAAGCCCCTCGCGGGGTGTTGGAACCGCACTTAGAAGGACTCCGCACTCACTTCGCAACCAGGTTGCGTCTCAGCCAACATCAGTCACACAATCACACTGCCTGACCTGACGGTACTTACAGTCCATTTTTCCCATCAGGACCTACCCGACCCGGTGGTACTTACAGTCCACTTTTCCTGTCGGGACCTTCGTGTACTCTGGATTACGGGTAAACTGCAGTATTCAGGGGGAGTGAGCTCAATACTTTTGCTTATGCTTTAATTTTGAATAACTTTGGTAGCTCTCTGCACACCCAAGTCCAAGGCCACTATTAAAGTGAGGTGCCTCCCTTGAACCTGAGGTAACACAGAGCTATCCAAGGTCATCACGTCGGGGTCACCAATTGAAATAAATAACTTACGCTTTTTCTATGGATAAACAACGTTTAATCCAATTCCTTAATTGTATTCCTTAAACGCGTGTTCATTAAAGCATAAGCAAAACAGCGTTGGGTGTGGGGGGGATTCGCTCCGTCCAACACACACACCTTTTAACAATAAGAAGTATGCTTAAATACAGTAAGGTATTACATATTCATAATAACCCCAGGAACGCCTATACATATTCATAACCTTTCCCTGCTTCTTATTAAAATGAGTCTCAGATAACCATTTTCATAGTCTCCTCCTTGACCCTCCCCTGTTACGCCTGCGCAGTGTCACTTGGTGATTTTGAGGAGGGGTCTTTGAGGGTCTTTGGATGAAGGCTCCTTCAGCTTCGTCACAGTGAACTTTTTACCTTTGGCTCATTATGCTGAATTGACTGGAACCCAAGCTGCCAAGTCGACCGAAATCAGACTGGTGCCCCCTTTTTTGCTGTAAATCTTGGCCATCTTGTCTCCTCAAGGTTACAGCTGGTGCTGTAAAACTTCTTATCTCGGCATTTGATGAGGTTCTGTTTTTTTTCTTAACACAATTGGTTACATACAGCTCTAAACTAGATATTCATTATGTGGCTTAAAGTGTTAGTTCGTTAGTAGGCCCTTATTATGTGGTTGGTTAACCCTTAAAATGTTAGTTCCCTCTATCAATATAACTTCATAAACAAGTTTTATAACTTTTTACGTAGAACTTAACCACCTTCCCTTTTTCCAGGTTCAGAGCCTGTGCCTCATTTGGTTATAGCTGTAAACATTAAGCATCTTAGCATGAATCACAACTGCATTTCTCACAATTCCCCCTTTTTCTTTTTATCCTATTGATTTGTGCATCGTCTTCAAAGTTAACTAATACTTGCCTAGCGGCGGCTAGGTCCAGTTTGGTGTTATCTTTTAAAATCATTAATTTATACCCCATTCCTTTTGTTGCCGTTTCAGGATCTATAGGCATGGCTGAGATTTGCATGCCTTGGACTACTGAATGTATTAACCGAATAAAGCACGGGATCATACATGGCACAAACAGTAAACCCAGAAATGCACATACTATCATGAACCCTATTTTCTTCCACCAGGCTCCCCCAAATAAGTTATCCCACCAACGGCTAGTAACTATAGAATTCCATTTCTGTACTGGTACATGTACAATTCGTTTTATCTCCTCTGCTATTTTCATTATGGCTTCCCCATTGTAATCTATTTCCAAACAACACTCAGAAGTATTCAATTTCCCACAGATGCCCCCTTCTTGAGCTAAAAGATAATCTAAGGCTACTCAATTTTGGTACACTGCAGTTCTGGTCTGAGACAATTGTCTCGCTATGAGATTCAGTGCCTCAGCTGTCCGGTTGCTTATTATTTCAACCACTGCTTGCAACTGAATAATTCAGTTTAGCATATATATTGGGGTACGGTATCCCCAGCTTCCATCTTGGGCCCAGGTGGCTGGATCATAGTATTCAGTTATTCTTTGTGCAAGGCATTCATCATCTTTCCAAGTCTGCGTTCCTTCTATGGGGGTATTTATTAAACTCCTCTTCTCTCTGTTTAAAGTTTCATACAAAAGTTTCCCTAGATGACTCCCCTTTTCCTTTGGTAAAAGGAAGAATGCTGGTTGAATTATCCCTATAGTACAGGACCCTCTCCATCTAGGTATTAACTCATAAGCTCTATTCCCACATATCCAAAATAATCCATCAGGGGCTTTCCATGGTTTGTTTATATTGGTAGAGCCAGGATTCTGCCAATATCTCCTTAAATCCCCAATTTCCTCAAAAGGGTTTGCTTTGCTTCGATTTTTCCAGCCTATTGTTTCATTTTCCAGGCTACAATTTCGAGACCAATATCTATTAGGTGGACCTGGCCACCAAGTGGGAGGAATAAAGGTATTTGATGAATTTGCCCGCAACACTAACTTACAAGGTGTTCATCCAATGTATTCAGTAAAATCTAGTTTACCATCATCCCTTGATATGCATATCTGCCCTATTATTAAGTGGCTTAATACCCATCCTTCTGGTCTTTTTTCTCAAGTTACATGAGTTCTGTTCCATACTAGTAATCCTTCTGGGCTTACACTCTCTCCTCTCCAAGGCCACTGTTCTGCCATTTGAGACCCCCCACATATCCAGCATGAGGTGACATTTAATTCCCGGGCTATCTTTTCCATAAGATCTATAAACAGATTTTTCCCAGCTGTTGGTAATTGTAATCCCTTGTCTTTTTACCTTATTTCTTCATACCAATCACTGCTTTTCTGTACCAATTTCTGTTTTTCTTGCTTTCTTTTTAATTCCTGAGTGGCACTCTTAACTAACTCCTCCTTAGACTGATCTTGCACTCCCCCTCCATCTGAATAGCCCCACATACCAGCTTGTGTAAAACAGATATTCTGTTCTCCCCTAGGGCAGGAGACAGAGCCTACACTGAGTCCACCTTTCCCTAGGTTAGTTGCTACCCATAATTTCTGCCCTTGGATTTCACATTTCTCCAATTTTGTTCTATCATAACATCCAAAATTAATATGTGTGATAATTTAGAACATATTGGGTTAGTGTCCCGTCCCAACAGATGGGATGAGGGATGAGTTAACTCTAGACGCAACACGCGCCCTGACTCAATAGATGAGACCAGGTGTGAGTTAACTTTGGGTTCATTCTGCGCGGTTATGTGAAGTGAATGACAGACAATCACCTCTGGGGTCCAATTCAATTGTGAGTTTTACTAAAAGTACTTGTTGGAATATTGGTTACAGTGAATGGTGACTTGGCAAAAGTATAACAGAACTTATCAACACATTAACAGCGAAAGTCCTACTACGAGCAATATATTGGCAACCATCAGTAGCTATAATATGAAATTTAACCAGAAATCAACAGCAGAGCTTAAAGATGGTGTTATCCTTATATGTTCAAAAGGGAAAGAGAGGAAGAGAGTGGTAGGGAAGGAAGAAAACTAAGGTATTAAGGGAGAAAGAAAGAGAGCAATATATATATACTGAAGGAGAGACAGAGAAGTGGGGGTATAGAAAAAAGGAGAGAAGGAAAGAGCAGAGAGAAAGGAAGAAAGGAGTGAGGGATCCAGTCTCCTACGGCCCCACAGTGTGGATGACAGGACTTGTACGATGATGTGTGGCCTTGGTGTTCCACGGCGAGGATGCTGGGATCAGGAGCACAGCGTCCTCTGATGTCTGGTTCAGAGTGAGGGTCCTCAGGGTGCTGGTATTCTTTTGGTGAGACCGAGCTGGTATTCCCTTGGTGAAGACTGGTAGGCCCTGGTGAAGCTGGTGTTCCCTCCCAGATCATGCTGGTTTTGGTGGGCTTTTTATAGCTCCCAGAGTAGAGGAAAGTCCGGGAGGGGGGAAAGTGGTGATTGCGAAAGAGGGACAAGTCTGGACAAGTCCTGGGCCACGATAAAGGGGTCTCAACTTTTCCCCTTTGTTTGCCAAGCTGGGCATATCAGGAGATGGGGCTATGTGCCCTCCAGCACATCCTCCATCTCCAGCTGTTCAGCCGGCCTGATCTGTGGCTCATTAGCTCGTCCTTGATATGAAGATCCCAGTTCCACCTGCTCTGAATGTGTCTTCTTCTGGCTGAACTAGTCACAATGTTTTCAGCCATGATCCTTATCAATACTCAACAGTTAGTCTTCCTATTCTCACACGCTTGTAGCACTTGGTACAGGGATTAGCCAGGCTAAGTTGGGAACAATAAGTCACCACTCCTAGCAAGAGGATCAGATCTAGGTTTCTACACCCTCTGCCTCTCTGGCCTACCAGGTTGCAGCTGGAAGCCAAGTTAGTCATCTTCTCAGCAGCAAGGGTAGTGTCCCCGCCTTTCCTATTTTTGCCTTTAGCGTGGTGACTTTTTATTGTTTCCCAACTCTTGGCCTTCACTTCCCAGGAACAACAGGAGCAATACGGAATTTGATTTCTCTTTCTACACTCTATTCTTCTCATCACTGGTGGACTCTCTAAATTCCCATTCACCCCTTTAGTAAATACCTCCCACCATTCTTTGCTATTCTTTTTCTATTCTTCCAGTGACGACTAGAATCCTCAACCTAGCTCTGGTTTCCTTATCTTCTATTCTTAGACGTTTATTACACAATCCTGTTGGTAAGTTCCCTTTGTGGATATGCTTATACCACAGTCCATTTACAACCTAAACATCGAATATAAAAAGAGAATTACATATACAACTTGGTTCAACACATTTAACTATTAAACCATCCTCATTTTCATTTATACTGGGCATTCACATTAATAATACTGATAGTAGTTACATCACCGATCCCGTGTCAATTTCAATTTCAATTCCCCCGGTCCTTGAGTTACTTTCCAGGTTCTTTCTTCCGTCAGTGGTCCTTTAACTCGAGAGACGTGTGTCCATTCTTTCTCTACAGTCCGAACAACTGTTTATGTAGTTAACAAAACAAGAAAAGGCCCCTCCCATCGTGGGGTTGGAGTTTCTTCTTTCCAGGTTTTAATTAGCGTTGCTCCCGTATCTACCAAAAATTCTACTTGTTTTGTTATTTTGGGTTTCTTCTTACCAATGCAGTAAGCACCACCCAGGCTGGTCACCTATAAAGACTAAAAGGTGATTGTGAAAAATATAGTTTTCCAGGTTGGTGTGTGGTGGGTTGACCTTGGCTGGCTGCCAGGTGACCACCAAGCTGCTCTATCACTCCCCCTCCATCAACAAGACAGGGAGAAAATAGAACAAAAAACCTTGTGGGTCAAGATACGGATAGGGAGATCACTGAGCAATTACCATCATGGGCAAAACAGACTTGATGTGGGGAAATTAATTTAACTTATTGTCAGTTAAACAGAGAGTAGGATAGTGAGAAATGAGAACAAATCTTACCCCCACTTCTCCCTTCTTCCTGGGCTCAACTTCACTCCTGACTCCTCTACCTCCCCCCTCTCCTCCCTGAGTGGCACAGGGAGATAGGGAATGGAGGTTGCAGTCAGGTCATCGTGTGTTGTCTCTGCCACTCCTTCCTCCTCACACTCTTCCTCTGCTCCGCCATGGGGTTTCTCCCATGGGAGACAATCCTTCACAAACTTCTCCAACATGGGTCCTTTCCACAGGGTGCAGTCCTTCAGGAACAGACTGCTCTAGGGTGGATCCCCCATGGGGCCACAGGTCCTGCCAGAAAACCTGCTCCAGCATGGGCTTCTCTCCACGGACTGCAACTTCCTTCAGGGCACATCCATCTGATCCAGTGTAGAGTCCTCCACGGGCTGCAGGGTGGACAGCTTGCATCTCCATGGTCTTCTCCATGGGCTGCAGGGGAATCTCTGCTCTGGCACCTATAGCACGTCCTCCCCCGCTTCTTCACTGACCTTGGTGCTGCATAGTTGTTTCTCTCACATATTCTCACTCCTCTCTCCCAGCTGCTGTTGCACAGCAGTTTTTGCCCCTTCTTACATATGTTATCACAGAGGTGCTACCAACGTCACCGATTGGCTCAGCTTTGGAGCCAGCTGGAACCGGCTTCGTCTGACATGGGGGCAGCTTCTGGCATCTTCTCACAGAAACCACCACTGCAGCCCCCCTGCTACCAAAACCTTGCTACGTAAAACCCAAAACATAGAGAAATCCACTTAAAAAAAAAAAAGATCCTTTCCTTTGTATATTATTACAAAATTTACAAAGACCTGTTATTCCAGCAATAAGAATAAAAGTACATCTACAAGATATTATTTATTTTGTAAGAGTAGCAACTACGTTGCTACTAAAAATGTATTTAATCTGCACTTTCCTGAAATTATAGTGGCTTTTTCTTATTACCCAAGCCCACGAGCTTCCACACCCAAGTTTATCTTTGTCATTAGTTAATTTTACTAACTTCAGTGGGTTTACTTCGGTACATTAGGTTCACCTCATATGTAAGTATGGCCATGATCAAGACATTGTGTGACACATTACCAGGAAAGATATCATGTAGATAACTTTTGATTTCGTATTTTTTCCATTGTTAAAAGAGCTAACAAAAAATAGCATGTTGACACTTGCATGTCTCTCAAGAGTTCTCAGAAGGCATCTAAACATTCAGGTTCTCAAAACTTTGTTTTACCCAAAAATATTAAGTGAATTTCTTCTGAGGCCACTAAAACAAACTAATACTCCCACTTTCACAACTTTCTGGCCAACATCCTTTTATCTACTGAAATGAAGTTTCATATGTTGCCTACTAAAGGCAAAAATTACTTATGGTTACAACACTAGTATCAGTGAAATTATGCTGGATTTGTGCCAGTGTCAATGAAAGCAGTATCAGGCTCGAATCTTCCAATTAACAAGATTCTTACACATTTACACCCTTCTGTTTTTCTGTTTAAGAAACTGCAGCTTCAATAGCAATCTCTTATGACTTTGATTTCTGTATTATCATGTTTCAGTATTATATATGTAATTTCAAATAATCTTGTCATTTACTGTCTGTGGGAATATAACAGAAGATTGGTGAGAAGAATTGTAAATATACTCCAGCAACTGCAGCTGGGGTGTAGAAAAATGCATATATCACACTAATTGTTTTTTGGGCTTGTGTGCTTGACAAGTAGAACCTCTGTGTTTAGATAACATAGGCCTGTGAGAAACTCAAAGGCACCTTATTGAATATGCTTGAGATTCTTGCTTTGCTATGAGGAAGATCAAAGCACAGCAGAAAACTACGCCTGCTTGGATCCTTGAAATGCAGGCAAAACCAGCAGGCTCATTGATCTTCCATTATAGCAAGGACTGAGCTCTGCAGTGCCTGCATTCCCACTTGTGTGCCTCTGACTGGATGCTTAGGATCTTTTTTGGAGATCCCCCAGTTAGCAAGGTAACGAAAATAAATGTACTCTTTGCATTTCATCCGTGGTTTGTGGTTGTTCCTGCGAACTGCCTGTGTTGGCTCACACATTGTCTCTGTGGGCTTCTTTTTAGTGCTGTTTGCTTTTCCTCACAGATTTTCAAGTAAAATGATTTTAGCACAATCTTGTTGCTTTTGTAGAAGTGATATTCTGAAATACAGAAATGCAGTGTAAATATTTACAAGATTGCCTTTATGAGGCAGTCTTTTCTAAGTGCCTTCAAGGGCAATAGCATGTGTATAGGTGTGTGGGACAGCTATGTTAAGAATTCCTTGCAGGAGAAGGTAATGTAACTGCAGCCCTCCTTCATGATATTTGTTTTAGGGAGAGCAGTTTTAAATTCAACAAGGATTCCACAGAAAGAGAGTTTCTTGTAAGATCAGCTAAACTGTTGCATCTCTTTTGAGCGGCGGAGGAACATGCAGGTCGACCCAATATGAGTGATAAAGCATAGTTTGATTTATTAGCCCGAACAGCATATGCTTATACAGTTCACGATAATTATGCATACCTGTCACCTACTAATTGGCTTAAGCTCTAATAGTCACATTTGCATGGTCCTCCTACTTGCAGTTGCTAGCTATGCTTATTCTACATTCTTGTGCTCTTGAAAGATGTTTGTGAGACTCTGCCAAGGTCGCAGTGACCTTGCTGATTTTACTGAAACAGTCAGCGGTTCCCACCGCGGCCTAACCTTACTACTTATGCTAAAGTCTTCAGAACAGGCTCTGCTCGTACAACTGCTCTGCAGACCCATGTCCCTTATTTTTAAACCATTCCTCAACAATTCCCCCTTTTTCTTTTTGTACGAGTAGAGCCTGATTTGCTATTCATTCAAACATTCTTTTAAAGCAAGAGAGAGCGCAGCTTAAACACAATAACCCTATAGCTACTATAACTAAGATAAGCAACACACTTTGTAAAAAGCTCTTAAACCACCCTTCTAACCCTAGCCAATTTGTTAACCCTTCCAAACCGAAAAGCCCTATATCTTCTTTAATCTTCTGGGTGTGGTCCGTAAGTTGTTGAATTTCCTTATGGATTGATTTTGATTTATCTTCTAGGTCCATACAACAGAGACCATCAAACTCCTCACACCCATGCCTGTGGACTAAGAGGAAAAAATCAATGGCCATTCGATTTTGCAGCACAGCATGCTGCACTGTGGTTGTGCTGTCTACTAAATCTGATAACACCCTGCTGGTGAGATTGGCCTGTTTTACAGCCCAACAAGAAAGTGTTTCTAGATTTCGATGGGCTCGAGCTGCAGCAACACCTGAGACAAAAAGGGATGAAAAAATTACTTCCAATTTATTCCAAAGTTGAACTTTGTCATCACAGCTGTTGGCAAGGGTTTGAGTTAAATCTCTCTTCCATCTCACTGGGTTTGATTTGTTTGGATGATGATGTGGCAAAGCAAGGCTAAGTTGGCCAATCGTACAAGGCCCCCCTATTGCTTTGGCCGGGATACCATTCCAGGCACGATTGCCACAAATAAGAAACCACCCTGCAGGTAAGCGTTTAGGGAAATGGGAGACACCGACTGGATGAGTTCTATTGTGCAGAATCTCCCGACACCACTGGCTTTCCCATTGCATCTCATTACCTATCGGGGATACTGGAGTTGACATGAGATTGCAGTGCCAATTTGCACCTACTGTACATTTGGTTTTTGAGCTGTTAAGCTAAATGCAGTAAGAGGCGTTTAAAGAATCTACTAATTCCATTTCCTGCGGTTCAGGACCCTCAGGGAGCTTTTCCCAGCCTGAAGGTTGACTGAGAAAGTCTCTGAACTCAGACTTTCCCAGGCTGGGACGGTTCCATTTTTGCTGATGCTCAGAGAGTGATTGTTTAAACTGACCGTATGAACTGTCATTTAGTGGTACACCGACTAAGCAGGTAACAAAAGGTGTGCTCGGCGTCGCCAAGCTTGCACAGAAGGTAGTGGTATTTGCAGCTCTCCCAAGAGTTACCCATACATTTTCCCGAGGGTCAAAAAGCGATCTTGATATAAAACCTCTAGCTACACAAATACATATGGCTACAATAACAACTCGGCAACCCATTGTCCACTTATCTCTCAGCAGCTGCTAAAAATGTCTCATTTAAGCCCTTTTATGTCCAGACACAGTTGAAGAAGAGTTGTCTACAGCTGCTTTGGTCCATCGAGCGGGAATCCACTGTGATCCTAAGCCCTCCGACCACATATGGCTCCTTATGTGGATGACTGCATATGGATGCCGTCTCTGTCGGAGTGCAGATTGTAGTTGACGAAAGAGTTCGTAAAGCCGAGGATTCCTAACTTCCTTGAGTCTGTCATCTTCTATTCTTTGCAGAATTCCAGCGACGTAAAGTGAATCAGTTACAACATTGAGGTCCTGATCATGCCACCGAAGGACAGCCCATACCACCGCAGCTAGTTCCAACGTTTGCAGCGAGTCTCCCGGCACAGCTGAAAGGATGTGGTGGTGCCACACCCCCCCGCTTAGCCAGGTGACAGCTGCACGTCGCGACTTTCTTCCCGGATCCGTGAATGCCGTGATCGCATTAGGTAGGGGCATTTCACTTCTTTTGGACGGCATGATCCAACTATTTTGGCTAATCCACTGAAGTGTTGATGACTTAACAGAATCTACTACAATGTCATTTGCTGTTGATAGCAAGCTGATCTGAAGTTCCTCTGATTGTCAAATACACCATTCTAACATTTCTCTTTTTATGGGCAACCTAATAATTCCCGGTTCAGATCCTGTAATTTGTAAAATGCATGTTCTGCCTTTCCTGACCAATTCAGCTAAATTTTCAATCTTTTGTTGTAGCGTTTTCTGTGGTTGCAGCTTTGTATACAACCATTCTAAAACTTGAACCTTTTCCCCCTTTTTCTTTTTGCACTGTGTCAGCACACCTATGAGTTGAAATGGTCCATTGAGAATGGTCAGATCTACAGGAATATCTGGGTCATGTCAATTAACCCAGCGTTGAGTGATTTGTTCTGTAATGCATTGAAGGGTCTCTCTTTGTTGTGAGGACAGATATACAGGTTTAGCTGGATCAACCCCCTGCAACAGAGGCCGTAAAACATCAAGGTCGTCGGTAGAAATTCCTACTACTGGCCTTAGCCATTGCAGGTCGCCCATCAGTTTTTGGGCATCATGTAGCGTACGGATGTCAGTCTTTATTTCCAGTTTCTGAGGCTGAATTTGTGAATCTGATATTTGCCAGCCTAGATACTTCCATGGGGCTGTTGTTTGAATCTTTTCCGGAGCAATTACCAGTCCCTCCTGTTCTAAAGCCTGCGATAAAAAGTACCGTTGTTGTTCAGTAAAGGGGCCTTCTTGAGCTACTAGTATATCGTCCATATAATGGTACATCACTGCTTTGGGCCATGCAGCCCGGACTGGACGCAATGCATTATCTACAAAAAGTTGACATAACGTAGGACTATTTTTCATTCCTTGTGGGAGCACTGTCCATTCAAATCGTTGAGCGGGCGACTCCTTGTTAATTGACGGCAGAGTGAATGCAAATCGCTGAGTATCATCTGGGTGTAGGCGTATAGTAAAGAAACAGTCCTTTAAATCAACTATTAATAAGTGCCAGTGTTCAGGTATCATCGCAGGATTGGGCAAACCTGGTTGCAGAGCTCCCATTGCTTGCATCTGCACATTCACGGCTCGCAGATCATGTAGAAGTTGAGATTTTCCTGATTTCTTCTTAATTACAAATATGGGAGTATTCCATGGGCTTGTAGACAACTTAAGATGGCCTTGTAATAGTTGTTCTTCTACTAGTTGATGTGCTGCTTCAAGTCTTTCCTTTTTTAATGGCCACTGCTCGATCCAGACCGGGGAATCAGCTAACCAGTGCAGTGGGATCGGGAAAGTCCATGTTGCAGTGACCGTTACTAAAACGGCCTTTTAGTGGTGAGAATAACTCCTAATTGGTCCAGGACATCACGACCAATTAGTCCATTAACTCCATGAGGCAAGGTCATAACAGTAATATGAGTTGATACTGTCCTTCTGTCTATGACAACAGAAATACGATCCCTGCTGCGCAAAATGGAGGAGGAGCCCCCTACTCTTTCTACACCTCTGGCCATAGGCAACAATGACCAATGACGAGGCCACCGCTCTTCTACTACAATGGTAAGGTCAGCTCCTGTATCCGGGAGTGCCTCCAAGATGATCTGCTCTCCTCCATTGCACAGTGTAATCAAGGTTACTGGTCGGTGACTCATAGTCATTGTTAACATGGCTAGGCCTCCTGTTGATCCAAATCCAGCTGTTCCCCTTTCCTTTGGAGACAACGCTTCCATGCTTTCTGTCAGTTGTGGAATCGGGACCAACTGTGCAATTTTACTTCCGGATGGAATATGAATAGGGGGAAATGATGTCTGTACTACTATAGATATTGTCCCTTTAAAGTCCGCATCAATAACTCCAGGCAAAACAAAGAGTCCTTTTATTCCACTTGACGAACATCCAAGTAGCAATGCACCTTGCGGTTTACCATTGATCATTATAGGTCCGAATGTGGTCGTGTTGATTTTTTGTGGTCGTTGATCTATTAATGTGCAATCTACTGCTGTTGCCAAGTCGAGGCCGAGGCTCCCTCTTGTGGCTGGACGCAAGGAGTGGGCAGGAACGGGTTGGAGCTGGGGCTCGACGCTAGATGGTGCTGTTGTTGCGCTGGCGCTGGCATTCCGCTCAGTTGAACCAGAGCCGCAACTGTTGTCGCGCGGCGACCCTGCGCACTCGGATACCCATTTCCCGTTTGCTGGCAGGCTGCAGTACTATGATTGCTCACATTGCAATTTTCACACCAAACTCAGGCGTGGCAGTGTCTTCTGTAGTGTCCCTCGTGTCCGCAGTGGTAGCACCTAATTCCTCTCTGCATCGGGGGTCGGGGCTGCCTACCGGGCTGACGCAAGGGTGCCAAGGCTGCGAAGGCTTGCTGTTGTACTTGTATAAGATCTTTTCCTAACTCTCGCACTGCTTCTACTAACATAGTCTGGGGTCCTACCGGCACTCTGCTCATGCGTTCTAACATCTGTTCTATGGTAGCGTCTCCTGGCAGCGTTAATATAATGGATTTTGTGGAAGGATTAGTATTTTCTAAAACACACTGCCTCGACAAGGCTGGCTTCATCCAGTCTTGTACATCAGACTGATCTATGGCTGCAGTTACTCTGTCTATGAACTGTGCAAAAGTCTCATCTCTGCCTTGCTTTGTTGCCATATATGATGGTGAGGGAGGGCTTGTTTTGGCTGCTGCGATTGCTAGCCGCGCTGTTCGCATTGCCTCCAAACAAATATCTGGTCCCAACTGAATTTGTGCATCTATGGTAGCATATCTACCCATCCCCATTAATTGCTCAACTGTAACCCCTGAAAGGGGATCACCTCGCTGTGGAGGCTGGTGACAAGATACTTCACAATAACGCTGCCAACTTGCCTGCCACAATAAAAGCTGCGACTGAGTCATAATCATTCTAACAATTCCTATAATATCTTCCTGACACAAAACAGTTCTTCCCCATATATAATTCAGCAATTGCTTTGTAGGCTCACCATGTAATCCGGACTCATTCACAGTACTCCTTAATTGTGATAACAACTTCCAGTCTAATGTGTTATGCATGCCATATATCTCTCTATCATTCCCTACCTCATACCTTACCGGGAATGCAAGACTTTCAGAAATGCTGCTAGCAATGTCAAATTGTCTTTCTTCCGCTGCTTGCCTCATAATATTTTTCCAATTCACAGGAGTCATTATAGGATGACCCGTGTGAACTGAAGCTACATCTTTATTAATGTTTTCTTTCACTTTATTTGAGGAACACTCAATTCCCTCCTCCTTTGCCTCAGGAAATGGGGGGGCAGAGGGTTCTGCAGGGCAGTCACTAGATCGCGGGGGGACTGATGGGGGAGATTCTGTATTCGACCCCTTTAGGCCATGACTCACTGGGATGGAACACCCAGTAGCAGGCACAGGAATATGATCGTCTCCAATAGACAAACAGCCTGCTGTGGGCACATCACCCCCTAAGCGTTCAGTGGCTACTGCTGCCAAATTCTTCTCTAACTGATATCTTTTAATAATATTAACTACTTCGCGCCACGGTTTAATAAGTTTTTTTGCGGTTTTATCATCGTCTATTACCATATCCCATAAAATATCACCTAATTTTTACCACTCGCTGACCTCAAAAAGGGAATCAGGATTTTCAAAACACCCTTTCACTTTTCCTAACGAAATCAACCCCACTAATTGTTTGATACAATCTACACCTCGCTTTTCTAAAAAGCGTTGTAATAAATTTAGGGCTACCTCAAAATCCATGTTGCCGACCGGCGCTTCAACCTTTCCCGTTATCCTTGTTATCCTTGTCATCCTTATTGTCCTTATTATCCTTATCGTCCTTATTATCCTTGTTATCCTCATTATCCTCGTTATCCTTGTTATCCTTGTTATCCTTGTTATCCTTAGTATCCTCGTTAACCTTGTGGCAGCCTTTCCAGTAACCCCTGCAGACGGCAGACCCCTCTTGGACGGTTTGGGCTTTCGGAACGATACGCTGCGTCAAACAGCGTTCAGTCGATCTTTGCCCCCCGGTTCACTGCTAACTGGTGCTTTTCTGCATCCACCGCTCCAACTGGAAACTTCAGCTCCCCATTCAGGCACCACTTTTGAGCGTCGGAGGAGCACGCAGGTCGATCCAATATGAGTGATAAAACATAGTTTGATTTATTAGCCCGAAGAGCATATACTTATACAGTTCACGATAATTATGCATACCTGTCACCTACTAATTGGCTTAAGCTCTAATAGTCACATTTGCATGGTCCTCCTACTTGCAGTTGCTAGCTATGCTTATTCTACATTCTTGTGCTCTTGAAAGATGTTTGTGAGACTCTGCCAAGGTCGCAGTGACCTTGCTGATTTTACTGAAACAGTCAGCGGTTCCCACCGCGACCTAACCTTACTACTTATGCTAAAGTCTTCAGAACAGGCTCTGCTCGTACAACTGCTCTGCAGACCCATGTCCCTTATTTTTAAACCATTCCTCAACACATCTCTGCCCCTGACACACCATTTCTTTTCATTTTACAGGCAAAGCTGTCTGTCAAGCAGATTGCTTGGCACTGCAGGTAACATTAATACCCATGTGTTTTCTCTTTCCTCTGTTAAGGCCTACAAGTTGGCTTCCATTATACAAGCTTTCATGAGGCTTTATTTACATTACTATATTTGGATGAAGGAACGCTACCAAAAGCTTGCCATGCAAACCCAATAGAGGCCAGCAGGCTGGGGGTGAGCAAGAGGTTGAGAGGGGACATAGCCAGGACAGCTGACCCAAACTGATTGAAGAGATATTCCATACCATATGATGTTGTGCTCAGCAGTAAAAGCTAAGGAGGAGGAGGAGAGGGGGCATTCATTATTAAGGCATTTGTCTTCTGAAGCTACCACTATGCGTACTGAGGCCCTACTACTTCCCGTTAAATGTCTGGACATTGCCTGCTGATGGGAAATAGAGAATAAATCTTTTTGCTTTGCTTTGCTTTCATGTGTGCGAGGGCGAAAAATCATGGACTCCACACAATCCAACGTTGCCCTGCATTATAAGAATGATCTCGAGGAATATCTCGACCCTGATGCACAGGGGCAGCACCCAAATTATCATTACTATCACTGCTATACAATTCCCTTGTGTTTCCCTGTGGATCAGTAAGTCGATGCATATTTGTAAACTGATCTGCTGACCCAGTCTCCAGCCCTTTTCCATATCGCGCTCTCAAATATTCATCTGCTTCTCTTACAGACCACATCCCATCTTCAACACATTGTCTAGCCCATTTTTGTATTCGCTCTCTTTTAATACGCAGTTCCTCAGGAGTGAGGTCTAATTCCGCCCCCTCCCTTTCCTGTTTTCCCCGTTTTTCACATTCCCTGCCAATTGCCTCCAGCCCATCCTTAATTGCATCTGACGCCTTTTTATATGCTATTAACTGCGAAGTTTTACTGTTACCGCCACCTAGTCATTTCATAGCTTTTAGAACTTCTTGCATCTGGCTCTCCTGCCGTCTCAGTAAGTCCTTCAGGCTCTGCACGTGGCTCTCCTCCTGGAAGTCAGGGTGATTCTGCGGTGCTCCATCCTGGTGTTCCATCGGGTCCTCTGGCAAAGGCACGTCAGCTGGATTAACTTGTCCTGGCTTGTTGAAACTTGCTGATTGCTGCCATTCGTTGTCAGAACCAGGCAATGGCTCAAAGGGTGCAGAGGGTATAATTTGCTCTCCGCCCCAAAACTCCAGATCTGATGCGGGACATACCAGTGGTGTTGATTTTTCAGAGTTCTTGGAGGGGGGGCAGCTCGCGGCGGGCGGCTCCGAGGGGACGGCACACAGCTCCGGCTCCTCTGAGACTTCCTGCATCAGCTGCCTGACCTCCTGGCAGGGTCCGATGAGGTCGCAAGCCTCGCGACTCCCCCGTGTGACCGCTTCCCATAGTTCGGTCCCTATGTCCTCTCATGTACCGGGAAAAAAAAAATTTGTCCGTCGATCGAACACACCCCTTACACTGGGCAAATAGTAAAAGGCGCTCCACCGCGTCTTTTTCCAAAAATCTTCCTGTTCTTGCAGCCAACTGCAGAATACTTTTCACTATTATTTTTTCTTCCATGGATGCCGTGTTTCCCATGCCACCTGCTTCCCCGTAGGCCTACTTTCCGCTATTCTTCGAGCGCTGGGCTGGTGTCGCCCACCAGGTGGCGTTCCTCGCGTCTTCACTTCCGGCGATCTTGCTTCAATACGAAGTATCACGTCGGGGTCACCAAAATGTTGCTTTTTCCATGTGAGACACGGAACCTGACACACCAATGTGATGTTCACAGAGTTCGCTTTATTGTCGGACCGGGCTAGCTATATAGCAAAGCTGCCCTGTCCACGCGCCTTACAACAATGTGATTGGTTGTAACTTGTGTTATACAATAACATGATAGGCTGCATGTACTGTCCATGCGCTCTGCACGCATGTGTTCAGCGATTGCTCACTCATTATTACCTTCTAATGGTGCTCCTTTAATTTCTTTTGTCTCTGGCTTCACCTCTCAGCCAGGCTGGCGACAACCCCATCCCCCCGGGGCAGGGGGGGGCTCTGCCACTACATATATGCACTTATTTCCTGATCACGTGTCCACGCTTCAAGCATGCATTAGCTGATTGGATATTGTCCATGTTCACGAGCTGTCCACGCGCCCGAGTCTCACTGCTAATAGGTCTATTGATTTACGTCGTGTTTTCAGCTTTCCAAGGTGGCCTTGAAATTCCTTTGGGCCTGACTAGTTTAATAACAAATCTCCATCTAATAGAAACCCATCCACACATTAACTTCAAGAAAATCCCTCAAATCTCCCACACACGTGTAGCCTTTGCTTTTCTTTATTAAACTGCCTTTATCTCAACCCATGAGTTTTTTATCTTATTTTCTTCCCCTGTCCCCCTGATGAGAGGGAATGAGAGAACAGCTTGGTGGGCACCTGGTAGCCAGCCAAGGTCAACCCACCACATGGTGGTTGACCCCAACCAGTAGCCAAGTACCCAAGTGTAAGGTGAAAATAATCCCAGAAGCAACTTAAGCCCCACAGAGCGAAAGACCTCTGGGTGAGCTCTTTGTTTGTTCTGCCACTAGTCTGCATGTGGCTTTTAACCAAATAGTTCATATGGAGTTCAAAACCAACTGCATCTTATGCTGTCTTTTCCTCAGGCAGTATTTAGGGAAGAAAAGCAGAAATGGTGATAATGTGGGAAGATAGAGGAAGCAGGAATACATAGGAATGTACAGCACAAATACATAAAAAAACTTCTTATTGAATTGCTTGGCTGATTTTAATCTTTCTGCAGACTCAACTTGTTAGCAATCAGGACACATAACCACGGGCGTAGTTATATGCGGTGCTTTATTTCAGCGCTGGGAAACCAGGGGTTCGCACCCAAAGCTGGCTTCAGCGGCCAGTTTAAGTTGCACAGTATTTATACAATCCATTCACATACATATTCATATATTCATTTAGGATCATTAGAATATGTAATAGTTACTCAACATTTATTGCAACATCGATTGCAACACCTTGGAATTACTTCGATCATGCGCAGTGTCCCCTGGTGGTCTTTCAGGGGGTCTTCAGGATGAAGTAAGTAGTCTTCATCGCTTCTGTCCTTTTCACCTTTGGGTACTGCACATGCGCACTACTCTATAATTGCATAACTGCTGACTAGCTTAATTTCCAGAGATACTGTGTATATTTCTTCTCATTCTAGGCATATTTGGGCTAAGATAAATGCTAGGTTGATAAGATAAGAATATACTCAAATCCCTTATTAGGTAAAACACAATATGCAAAGGATAAATCAGTTTTGCATTGCATAGATCAGTTTTGCACCTGTTCCAGAAGGGAACATCTTGTAAAATTTATTCTGTTGCTAACAAACTGAGACCTTGCTTCTCTGATGCCGAGGTAACATTCTTAAATATGCCATATTTTCTTTTACTGGTTTTGTCTGGAATAGAGTTAATTTTCTTCATAGTCGACTGTATGGTGCTGTGCTTTGTATTTGTGATAAAAACAGTATTGATAACACAGGGATGTTTTAGTTATATCTGGTGATTGTGGGTTCCTTACCTGGTGTGCAAGCAGCCAAATATACACACAGAGTCAAGATATCGTTTTATTACGAGATTGCGCAGTATCAGGTGCTAGGTGGTAAAACCCCAAAGCTAGCACCCTTGAAGCAAGCTGCATAACATATTTATACATTTCAACTTTTAGCCACTCCTAACATCTCATACATATTTATGTCTACTCAAAGTTCATGGGTCTAAACTTTGCTCACTTCGGTTGAAAGGTACAGTCTGCTTGTATTCTTCTACGCATGCTCAGTGAGTAGTGGGCTTTTCTGAGTAGGGGGCATTTTTGGAGTTGGAGGTCGTGATCTCTGTCCCGTCCCGACAGATGGGATGAGGGATGAGTTAACTCTAGATGCGACACGCGTCCTGACTCAACAGATGAGACCAGGTGTGAGTTAACTCTGGGTTCATTCTGCGCGGTTATGTGAAGTGAATGACAGACAATCACCTCCGGGGTCCAATTCTGTTGTGAGTTTTACTTGTTGGAATATTGGTTACAGTGAATGGTGACTTGGCAAAAGTATAACAGAACTTATCAACACATTAACAGCGAAAGTCCTACTACAAGCGGTGTATTGGCAACCACCAGTAGTTATAATATGAAATTTAACCAGAAATCAACAGCAATGCTTAAAGATGGTGTTATCCTTATATGTTCAAAACAGAAAGAGAGTGGTAGAGAGGGAAGGAAAACTAAGGTATAAGGGAGAGAGAAAGAGATATATATGTATGTAGAAGGAGAGACAAAGAAATGAGGGTATAGAAAAAAGGAGAGAAGGAAAGAGCAGAGAGAAAGGAAGAAAGAAAAGAGTGAGGGATCAAGTCTCTTATAGCCCCGCAGTGTGGATGACAGGACTTGTACGATGATGTGTAGCCTCGGTGTTCCATGGCGAGGATGCTGAGGTCAGGAGCACAGCGTCCTCCGATGTCTGGTTCAGAGTCAGGGTCCTCAGGGTGATGGATTCCCATGGTGAGGCCAAGCTGGTATTTCCTTGATGAGACTGGACAGGCCCTTAGATGAGACTGGTATTCCCCCGATGAGGCTGGACAGGTCCTTAGATGAGACTGGTATTCTCCTAGTGAGGCCGAGCTGGTATTCCCTTGGTGAAGACTGGTAGGCCCTGGTGAAACTGGTGTTCCCCACCTAACCGTGCTGTTTTAGCTGGGCTTTTTATATCTCCCAGAGTAGAAGGAAGTCTGTGGGGGGGAAAGTGGTGACTGTGAAAGAGGGACAAGTCTGGACAAGTCCTGGACCACACTGAGGGTCTCTACCTTGCACCTTTGTGTCATGCAGAAATCCAGGGGGAAGTGGTGACTGCAAAAGATGAACAAGTTTCGACGAGCCCCGGGCCACGATAAAGGGGTCTCAACTTTTCCCCTTTGTTTGCCAAGCTGAGCATATCAGGAGATGGGGCTATGTGCCCTCCAGCACATCCTCCATCTCCGGTCCGTCAGCTGGCCTAATCTGTGGCTCGTCAGCTCGTCGTTGATATGAAGATCCCAGTTCCCCCTGCTCTGAATGTGTCTTCTTCTGGCTGAACTAGTCACAATGTTTTCAGCCATGTTCCTTATCAATGCTCAACACCACCTCGTGGCGGAAAACATTGTCCATTGCCCCCCCAGGGCAGAGATTTTGTCCGACAGATAAAGAACAGATGCAAGGGCAAAAACTCATGGACTCCACACAATCCAGTATGAATTCAAGTGAAGCCATTTATTACAGAGACAAGCCTCCTTATATATGCAGTTATTTCCTGATCACGTGTCCACGCTCCAAGCATGCATTAGCTGATTGGATATTGTCCATGGTCACGAACTGTCCACGCGCCCGAGTCTCACTGCTAACAGGAGATGTTAATTTACATGTTGTTGAGGCCCTGTTATTATAGAATTGCCTCACTCCTATAGCAGGTGCTGTTTTTCAGCCTTCGTGCTGGCCTTGAGATTCCTTTGGCTAGTTCAGAAATAAGTCTCCATTTAATAGAAACCCATCTACACAACAGCCTCAAGACAATCCCTCAAATCTCCCACAATTCCCCCTTTTTGTTTCTGAACCAGCCAGGCCTTGTTTACAACGCACTGAATCATCTTTGAAATAGACTTCAGCATACAACATATGATTAACAACAATGATTACAGTTACATATAATGTAGCTAAGCCTTACATAAGAAGATCAAACAACTACCCACCTATTTCCAAGCTTTTAAACCGTTTGTTAAACCTTAATTCTACTATGACAATCTTATTAACATGCTGTTTTAGTTTGTCTAAAATACTATGAATAGATCCAGAATGATTAAACAAGTTAATACAACATCTTTCTCTTAAGTTCATCACAACCATGTCCTTACGATAACAACAAAAATCTAGAGCAACACGATTTTGAAGTGTAACATGCCTAATACCATCAACATCTACTATTAATTGAGTTAGTATCTCAGAAGTTAGATTAGTCTGTTTAAAAGACCAATAGCTTAGCTTTGATATGTCTTCTAAAGCTTTACCAGTTGCTAGACTAGGGAGAAGGAGTGCAGTAGATACTACGGTAGGAATGTCTCATAATTTTACCTCATTTTTGCATTGACTATCTAAGTGTAATATCACCCTTTTGACTCTCCTGCTGTTTGCTCAAATTGCCATTCTCCACAGAAGGTACACCACCTGCTTGCTGATAGGCTTCTAGACCACCAGGTCTGTGAGCACCCATAACACTGAATAAGGATCCGTGGTTTACATCTGAAACAGTCCTCACAACTTATCTCCCTCCTGTCCGTCTGCATCCGTTGAATCTTTGTTGAATCCACTTCAATCCTCGGCCTGTAATGACACAAGCATAATCTTTTCCCCAGGTTATCAACTGATGTGGCCTTTTCCATTTACCATTAGCTAGTGATTTGACCATAACTAATGTAGGTTCTTTCTGATTTAGCATGTTTTGGGTCATACTTGCAAAGTGTTTCATCACAGGGCAAATTTAGGCTGCACCACTTCGATATAAGTGAATTATCACATACAATGCTTTCGACAGTTGGTTTTGTGGTGTTTTCCCTATTTCTCCCCCCTTTTTGTTTAAAAAACAAAACCAAAACCAAACAGTTCAGAAACAGATACTTGCGTTGGACCTTGACTACGTACTCAGAATCACAAATCAAATTTAGAGGTTCCTCCTTAAAAAGCTCTAAGTAATGTAAAGCTGCACAAAGTTCTGCTAATTGGGTTGAACCTTCAATAATTTTTACACAATGATGCCAATTGTTATCTTCATGCCAGACCACTACAGCTTTATGAGACTTCCCAGAACCATCAACAAAAACTGTGCAAGTATGTAGGATCAGACCAACTACAAGTATGGTCTGTGACCTGATGTTAAAGACTTGCAGGTTCTGCATCAATTTATATTTAGGCATGCCAAAAGCTGTACTGTTACAAAAATCAGCTAGTGCAATTTACAAGTATGTAGATTGCAAATAAAAAATCAAAATTAGATTTCACAAATGATACATGTATGACAAAAGGATCATGGCTTATTAATACTTAAATTAATTCCCTGCATTTCTTGATCAGAGTAACAATCGGTATATCAGTCTGTTAGCATTCTCATCGTACTCTCCCACAATAGCCACAAGTTGTTTCTATGTTGTAGCTATAAAGAGACAAATCTGCAAGTCCAATCGAATACAGTTAGCTTGTAAGGTTGTCATAAATTTATTCCTTAAAGTTCCTAACACCATTTTGGCTGTCATGTTTATTGGATATTGTTTTCCCTTACCGGATCGAAGTCCTGTTTCAGATCTATCAGTGTAGTATTTGCTTTACCAAAACATTGGCTGTTAATACTAGTGGAAATACAGCATTCTAAATTTCCTTGGAGATTTCTCACTTGCACAAGCAGATCTGCACCATCCAAGCAGCTTCTTGTAGGACATGCAACTAAGCAGAATTCTCAGAAAACGTTATTTGAGCTTACAATTTACTTAACGAATCCTGACCCAAGAGAGGTATAGGACTTTCTGGCAACTACAAGAATTCATGTATTAAAACATTATTCCAAATTTGGCATTCTATTGGTCTCAAAAACCAGCCTTTCTTTCTTTCTCTCCCATGACCTCAAAAACTAGCATGGTGAATTTACTAAGAATTCCCTTACAACTAGTTACCACAGAATAAGTCTAATAAAAAAAAAAAAAATTTGGTTTAATTTCCCAGCTTCATTAGAACTATGGACCCACTGGCGATGCCTTTAAATTTGAACCCTCAGACTCCATGCACTATTACAGTTCTCTAGTAGTAACATCACCGGAGCGGGGGGATAAAAGCTCCCTCTCGCCCCCATCTGAGATGGCAAGATCTCCAGCCCAGCATGAAAACAAATCAGTTCGAACTCCACATCAAACCAACCTGGCTCCACTCCACACCGAAATCAGTACCAGTCTGACCCAGAGAAGCACTGAGCACTCTGACCTCCCCAAAGCTGATCAGTGTGAAAAGACTGACTTCAGCAAGGAGGTAAAATGATGAGCTCTCTCCCTAGATGTGTCAAAACCTAGGAAACAAGACAGAAACAAAAAGAAACATCACTAACAACCCCTGATTCAAAGCCGAGAAGCAACGCAGTGCCACAACAAGGATGGCTGACAATACTCCAGAAAAAAAAAGACAGAGCGGGGGGAGTAAAGCCCCCCTTTCTCCACTTAGCAGCAGGCAACTAGGTTTTTCCTTTTTTTTTTTTTTTCTTCTTTCTCTTCTTGTTGCATTTCAGATATAGCCAAGGCCACACAGGTGGCGTAATCGCTGGTACGAAGTGGGAGGCTCTGGCAAACTCCTCGGTTACAATGAGCTGAGTTTTATACACAATTCCAATTAGCTCAACAGTTATTACATTTCTCAGCCCTATTTACCCTTCATAATTTACAGATGTCAAAATACAGTATATTAAACATCAATCCATTATTCCATTTTCTTACATCCAAATCAGTTCATATTCTAGCAACTTTTAAATACAACCTCATACAATACCAAGTTCACATTCATCATAGCATTTAGGTGTTTGTTTGTTTGTTTATTTGTGGGGTTTTTGTTTTGTTTTTGTTTTTTTTGTTGTTGTTGTTGGTTTGGTTTTTTTTTTTTGCAAAGCAGAGTTTAACAATTTAAATTCTTTTCTGGTCTCAAAATTACTAGATAACAATATAAGTAATTACTCTAATGTATAAGGATGCATCCTAAGGGGGAGCAAGGTGGAATTTTAGCAGTGGAACCGGTTCCCATTTTGTAATTATCTTCCCAAACAAAATTATTTTGGTACCAAATAGAAGTATGCAAATTAAAATACTGAGCTCAGATATGAAAACCAAATACCAAGTTCAAATATGCAGATAGATCAGAGTTACACTTATTCAAGACAATATCTCAATTTTTGCATTGCACCTTTGGGCCGCCTACTGCTCAGCCAGGCAGAGGTACCGCTGGGTCTCCCTGACAAAACAGGTCAGTGCGCGCTGGAGCCCAACCGGCACCCGCGCCCCCCCCGCCACAGCAAGCTGGACCGGGTAAGGCTTTTATTAGTGTCTCATCTGGTGTGCCACAACTGTTATCCCAAAACCAGGATTCTTTACTTGGTGTGCATACAAAAGAGCCAAATCCAGCACATTGAGATGAGACACAGTCTATCACAGAGTTGCGCAAGTCTGGATATTGGAATAAAGCTAGCATGCTAGAAAGAAAAGTCACACACAAAGTCTTATCATCACATTCACGCAGTAAAGAACTGAATTACTCATGATCTTCTGTATTATCACAAAACGCACATTTTGAGTCAACAGATTCTCATGATTTGACAGTCTGTGAACTTACTGTACCATAAACTGTAATATTCTTAAACAAATACCTACAAAGAAAACAGGTTAACAAGGAAAGCATCTTGCAGACTTCAGCAAGTTTACTGTGACCTGTGTATTATCAGTTAATTCTCTCTCAGCTTGTTGAAGTTCAAACTGTTCCACCTGTAAAACTTTCAGAAATGATTTAATGATCTCTTGTAGGGATTTATTTTGTCCTACTCTTCTCACCTTAAAACCAACATTAATTGCAACAAAGTGTTATACTTCAAGATTGTATTCTCTGGACACTTTTCCCAATCATTTAACTTATACAGCAGCCACCATTAATTACAATACTTTACAAGATCTTCAGATCTTCCTTCCTCATATTTCCAAGTGCTTTCCTGTGTTTTAAAACACCTTTTAATACCGATATCTTAGGAACACGACTGAAAACAGTCATTTCTGACCCCATCTCGTAAGTAAAAACCATGAGAAGAGGGAGGGAGGAGGGGAAAGCACAGGGCTGCTTGCAGCGCGAGTGGGAAAAGTGGGGAGAAAGTTTTACGGTGTACTTATACCACAAAGAAACAATTCTAACAACAACCAGTAAAACAATTAACTCACATTCCTGACAAGCTGTTTGATTTTCAGAGGGGTAATACACAGAAGCACATAATATGTACTGTAAAACTTGCAAATAACATGTTGATATCAAACATTAGCATTCTCTACTGCTAATTTCAACACCAGTACTTCCTTAACTTCTAAGTTTTCAACCTACTTATTGATAGCCTCTTGAAGATGGTCAATAAATTGCATGTAATTCTCACTGGGACCCTAATAGTAGTTATAAAAAATTTGGCTGCTTTTTGGTTTCAGACACCTCTACTATAGCTTGATATGCAAGGTCTGTTGACTGCCTCAGGATTTCAGAAACTAATAGCGCCTGTAATTGTGGTGTGTCAATTAGTGTCTCTTCCAGGAGTTGTGGGAACCCTGCCCCTTTCAACACACATACTCTTTTTCCTGTTAAATTTAAAAAAAAAAAAAAAAGCTGCAGACCCTCATCCTCATCCAAGTCCTCAGATAATGTGGACTTGAGTGGTGCTGGAGAATCGTTGGTAACAGGGGGGTTCGGAACAGTGCACATTCTCGCCAATATTTTCTAGCATCATAATTATTCGTATAACCTGAGTCCCCAGGAGCACCCCCTTTCCCGTCACGATCATCATGACTGCATTGCCGACTGTTGGATTCACTCGCTATTAGCTGATCTAATCTGTCACGCAGTTCTGTTGTCCACTTCTTATCCAGTGACTCCTTCTGCTCTCTCGTGGAAGTTGGAGGGTTAAAAGGCGGTAAAGGCAGATACAAATTGGTAAAAGGACTGATAGTACACTTGTTTATTACTATAGCATTCTCAGCTTTCACAGGTTCTTTGGGCAAGTTGTCTGACTCCAGTCCTCTGGACTTGCTATTCTTACCAGGGTTGGGCAATGGTACAGGAGGCCACCCCCTCGGCATTTTTCCTCCCCCCGCCCTGGACTGCTGAGCTATCGGGGGTGCCAAAGGCACAACAGGGGATGGAGTAGGGAGGGTATCGAAGACACAAACCAGGTAAGCTTCATAGCGATTTTCAGGTTTCTTATCAGGCTGCAACGCTGCAAAAATTCCGGCAGCAGTAGACCGCTCAGTCCTAAAATCTTTTAAGGTAGTAATTATAAGCTTCCATGTAGTTACTAGTGATTTAGCTTCTTTATCTCCATTGCTGACTTTATCCCATAATTTCTGTCCTATATCGTCCCAAAGTTCAAGTTTAAGTTTTGAGTCACTAATGCTCATAACAGTCTTTTCAGGTTTTAATTGCTTCACTGTAGTAATTATCAGTTTCCAGGTGGTTACAAGGCCGAGAATATCTTTTTCACTGAGACTGATTGCCTTCCACAACACCGTTCCCACTTTTTCCCAAGTCTCTATTTGAAAAACTCCTAACAGGTCAGCAGGAAACCCATTGCCTCTGCACCAAATTAATAGTCTTTTGAGGTTACTCTCTTTATACTTCACCCCTCTCTTAGAGAGAATATGCAAGAGGAGCTGCAGTATATCTTCTTCTTCTTTAAAAATATTCTGCCCCATCTCCTCTCACCCCCAGCTGCTCACCTCTTTGGGTGTCCGTTGCAACCATATCGGATCCTTTATCCCTCCTCTGTCGCTTCTGTAGCAATCAATCAGGAGTCATGCAGCCCGCAGACTGCGTCCCAGTCACGGTCCAGCTGAGCCGTTCCAACTGGGGCTTGCTCCTTGCAGCAGTCATCCGCCTTCCATAAATTCTCCTTATTGATCACGTCGGGGTCACCACTTGCAAGGGCAAAAACTCATGGACTCCACACAATCCAATATGAATTCAAGTGAAACCATTTATTACAGAGACAAGCCTCCTTATATATGCAGTTATTTCCTGATCAGGCGTCCATGCTCCAAGCATGCATTAGCTGATTGGATATTGTCCATGGTCACGAGCTGTCCATGCCCCTGAGTCTCACTGTCTCTAACTGTCTTGTTAATTTACATCTTGTTGAGGCCCTGTTATTATAGAATTGCCTCACTCCCATAGCAGGTGTTGTTTTTCAGCCTTTGCACTGGCCTTGAGATTTCTTTGGCTAGTTCAGAAATAAATCTCATCCTGTCAGGGTCAGCAAACAGCAACATTGGGGAGGGCTGACGAGGAACCAAACGCCTATCATGCATCACCTGAAGACAAGCTGCTTTCTGAATGCTCTCAGTAAGCTGGCTTACCCCAGAGGTAGGAATAGCAAGCGGGTCTCCCCTCTCCAAAGGGTCTAAACCACCAGTCCAATACGCAGCTCTCTGGATCAGGGACCAAGGCTACCTGTCATCTTCTACTGTTTGGAATACGCCAGGACCCCAATATCCTTGACATTCTTCCTCAGAAAGCCTTATTCTATCACCACCAGTCAGAGAAACTCTCCACTTCTATTCCGTCTCAATCTCTGTAGCCAGCCTGCTATATTTTTCCGGTAACTTTGCTAGTTCAGTGACTGTATATGGTATTTCTTTAGTGACAATGGTGGGCTCGGCCTCCCTGCCGTCATGTACAATTTCAGTTTTAACAAGTGGCCAAAGCTCGGGAGTAGGATCACATTTTGACACAACCTCCAATTCTCTCCACGGGTAAAGAGGAGTTACCTCCCTTGCTGTAAGAGAAGTTTCTTTTACTGGGTTGGAAAACCCCAGATCACTTTCCAAATCTTCATAATTAGCTAATTTCAACCTTATCTGCCTTTCTTTTGAAAAAGCATCTTGTAAACTGTTCTGCAAGTTTTCTATGATTTGTTATCAGCTAACTCCTTTTCTGCTTGTTGCCACTTAGAACGCTCTACTGCCAACTCTGTCTGCAATGACTTAATCACCGCCTGATCAGTTTCTTTGTCTTTCTGACCAGCTATCAGTGCTGCACCTAATACAGCACACAGGATCGCTTTACCTTTTCCAAACTTAAACCTGTTTTCTTTTGCCAAGTCCCTTATTTGCTGAGTTACAATATCTGGAAACAATCAACATCCAGAGGCCCACTTAAGACCCTCAGGGGTCAGGCAAGACTTATAATCTTTTAGTAAATTCAACAACAGGGAGCAGTCCAGGTCTGGTTTAATCAGGGATGCCATGACCCACTGCTGGAGAACGCGGCACAGACCAATCAGTCCTCCTTTAAAGCCTCTGGCTTCTATCCTCCCACTTTAAAACCGCTTCTCACAGAATATCCCACTTCTGACACCAAATAAAAACTGTTGTGGGTTCTTATCTCACTTCTGACACCAAATAATCTTCCCCTACCATCTTTACCTTTCCCCTAGTTACTGCCGATTTCTGCTGACTTCACACTTGTTGGCAATCATCCTGCTTGTTAATTCTTTCTGGGGCAGGATGGTCCTCACTTATCAGTCTTTTTGGTTCCTCTTGAAGGACTTATTGGTCACTAAAACCTTGATTTTCTCATTTTTCTTCCTGTTATCTTCTTAAGGGAAGTTACGCTTTACTTATGGATGCATAGCAAGTATTTCTACGCAATACAAACCCCTAAAGTCTAAACAATAAATCAATTTTTTTTAAGAATCAAGACATCACTTACACAGCGTCGAGGCCTTTTCTGCTTCTCACGCTGCCCTGCCAGCGAGTAGGCTGGGGGTGCCCAAGAAGTTGGGAGGGGACATAGCCAGGACAGCTGACCCCAACTGGCCAAAGAGATATTCCATGCCATATGACGTCATGCTCAGCAACAAAAGCTGGGGGAAGAAGAAGGAAGGGGGGACATCTGGAGTCATGGCATCTGTCTTCCCAATGAACTGTGATGAAGCCTTGCTTTCCTGGAAATGGCTAAACATCTGCCTGCTGATGGGAAGTAGTGGATGAATTCCTTATTTTGCTTTGCTTGCGTGCACAGCTTTTGCTTTCTCTGTTAAATGGTCTTTGTCTCAGCCCATGAGTTTTCTCACTTTTACCCTTCCGATTCTCTCCCACACCCCACTGCAAGAGGAGTGAGTGAGAGGATGTGTGGTGCTTAGCTGCCTACTGGGGTTAAACCAAGACATTTATTTATCTGATATCTAGGATTTGCTTTTACTTCTTCCTGGGCTCTGATGAGACCCACGATCTTAGCTCAGGTGAAGAACCACGGCACAGGTCTATCTAATAAAGCATGTTTGCTATCTATGCTGATGTCAAAAGTGTAGGACAGAAAAAGGCATATGTATGGGTGTGGAGGGGTTTCATTAGAAGGAGATATGTTGTTGAATTAGTCAGGCCCAAAGGAATCTCAAGGCCACTTTGAGAAGCTGAGAACAGAATCTGCTGTGAGAAAGAGGGGCGTTTCTTCATTAACAGGGCCTCAGCATGGCGTGAGTCGTCGGACCTATCATCGGTGGGGCTCCAGCGTGTGGACTGCCCATGATACTCATTTAGCGAATCCATGCTTGGAGCGTGGACGTGTGATTAGAGAACAGTTGCGTATATAAGGAGGCTTGTTTCTGTAATAAATGGCTTTGGCGTGATTCACATTGAATCGGAATGCTGAGTCCTTTATCGCTCCAACAAATGGTGACCCCGATGTCGTGGTTGAGACGGACAAACGACATAGACCAAGTTCTTCCAGGATGAAAGTAGTAGATGCCATTTATTGCCACAAGTGCATTTTTATACAGTTTTACCAATTCATGTGTCTCTTCACTATTGGTTACAAGTTACAGCAGTAACATCTCATTGGCTAATTTTGCTATCATCAGTGTTACTCTTCTACTCCCTTCTCTCTCATGGGTACATCCTTAACATCTCCGGATACTCCTTTACTCCCATCTTTCTCACGGGTAGGCCTTCATATCTTCAAGGCTAATGTCTGTTCCCATGCCCTCCATCAGGGAATCCACGGACCCACCGTAGTCCCCCATAATTCCCCCTTTTTGTTTTTGTGCTAAAAAAATTGCCTTCATTGTCCACTGCAGGGCCCTTTGCAGCAGAGAAATCATGCATGGCAACATTAGTAACACAACCACAACAATCGTCAAAACAGTCAGTCCCGTTTTCACTACTGATAGCAACCATCCTAAAAACCCCCAACCACTAAGCAATGCTAATAACAAAAAGTCTATCGCGGCTCTACTCTGCCATGTGGCATGTCTTACAGAATCTACATCTAACAAAAGTCCACTTAAAGCCTTAGAAGTTCTGTTAGTTTGCTTAACTAACCAGCATCCTAATTTTTCTAAAGTATTTAAAGCTTTAGCTGTGCCAACACCAGATACATGAGGTTCTAAAACCCTTAACCCTGATCCCCAAAAGTCTACATTATCATCACATTTGACTGATATACATGCAAAAAGTATTTTTCTCGTCTTGCTCTTCTATGATCTATTATCATAGATACACTGGGCATTAAGAGAGTTAATAGTCCCAAAATACACAGTCCTCCAACAGCATTAGAAGGAATTCCTGGTCAGGCTCTATCTCCACAGATCAAGAATACACCGTACAGGAGGTTTTTGGGGTCGCTGTCCCACATTATCAATGACACCCCTCGGATTCTTCTGCGAGGCGTTACACCATCGAGTTTCATTTCTATAGTCACTAAGGGTAGCATTAACATTTTGCAGTTTTATCCATTCATGTTCTTGTATATTGTTCTGACACTTTTCACAAACCAGGTTGATACAAGCGTCCATGGACATAGATGCCAGCAATTCCAGTTCCTGTGGTTCAATATCTGCTTCCAGGAGGCAATTAATCCAAAGTGCCATGTTGGTATTATTACAGTTCGTTGCAATGCCTCTGCACCGACCACTATTTTGAAACAGTCATGTGATGCTGCTGTAGTCATCAAGGGGGATGCCAACCAAGCATGTGTGGAACAGGTTTTCCGGAGATGCCATAGCTAGGCATATAGAGTCCTGGCCAGTCATGTTGGCTAAAGTAATCCACGTTAGTCTTTGTCTGTGCAGGCATCCAAAGCGCAGCAGATGCAGCAATCATTGTCAGGAATATAACACAGATTTCATATTTCATGCTGGCAACCATTGCGGCCCTTGATCTGTAATGACACAAGCATAGCCTCTCTCCCAGGTTATCAATTGATGCGACCTTTTCCATTGACCATTAACTAGTGATTTGACCACAATTAATGTAGGTTCTTTCTGACTCAGCATGTTTTTGGGTCATACTTGCAAAGTGTTTCATCACGTACAATGCTTTTGACAATTGGTTTTGTGGTGTTTTCCCTACTTCTCCCCCCTTTTTGTTTAAAAAAAGAAAAAAAAACCAAAAACACAGTTCAGAATCAGATACGTACGTTGGACCTTGATTATGTACTCAGAATCACAAATCAAATTTAGAGGTTCCTCCTTAAAAAGCTCTAAGTAATGTAAAGCTGCGCCAAGTTCTACTAATTGGGTTGAACCTTCAATAATTTTTACAGAATGATACCAATTGTTATCTTCACACCAAACCACTACAGCTTTATGAGACTTCCCAGAACCATCAACAAAAACTGTGCAAGTATGTAGAATCAGACCAGATACAAGTATGGCCTATGACCTGATGTTAAAGAATTGCAGGTTCTGAGCAATTTACATTTTACATTTATGCATGCCAAAAGCTGTGCTGTTAAGAAAATCAGTTAGTGCAATTTACAAAGACATAGATTGCAAATAAAAAAAATAAAAATTAAACTTCACAAATGGTACATGTAGGACAAAAGGATCATGGCCTATTGAGACTTAAATTCATTCCCTGCTTTTCTTGATCAGAGTAACAATCAGTGTATCAGTCTGTTAGCAATCTCATCATACTGTCCCACAAGAGCCACAGGTTTTTTCTATGTTGTAGCTATAAACAGACAAATCTGCAAGTCCACTCGAATGCAGTCAGCCTGTAAGGTTGTCATAAATTTATTCCTCAAAATCTCTAACTCCATTTTGGCTGTCATATTTATTGGATATTGTTTGCCCTTACTGGATCGAAGTCCTGTTTCAGATCTATCAGTGCAGTGTTTGCTTTATCGAAACATTGGCTCTTAATATTAGTGGAAATACAGCATTCAAAATTTCCTTGGAGATTTTTCACTTGCACAAGTAGATCTGCACCATCTAAGCAGCTTCTTGTAGGACATGCAACTAAACAGAATTCTCAGAAAACGTTATTTCAGCTTACAATTTACTTAACAAATCTTGACCCAAGAGAGGTACATGACTTCCTGGCAAATACAAGAATTCATGTATTAAAACTTTGTTCCAAATTTGGCATTCTAAAAACACAGCTTTTCTTTCGTTCTCTCCCATGACCTCAAAAACTAGCACAGTGAATTTACTAAGAAGTCTCTTAGAACCAGTTACCACAGAATGAGTCTATATATACATATACATATATATGTATATATATAATATTTTTGTTTAATTTCCCAGCTTCCTTAGAACTATGGATCCACTGGTGATGCCTTTAAATTTCACCCTCAGACTCCTTCATGCAGTATTACAGGTCTCTAGCGGTAACATTGCTTAGGGGAGGGGCGCGATGGGGGAATAAAACCTCCCTCTCACCCCCATCTGAGATGGCAAGACGTCCAGCTCAGTATGAAAACAAATCAATTTGAACTCCACGCCAAACCAGGCTGGCTGCACTCCACACCCAAATCAGTACCAGTCTGACCCAGAAAAGCACTGAGCGCTCTGACCCCCAAAAGCTGACCAGTGTGAAAAGACTGACTTCAGCAAGGAGGTAAAATGATGACCTCTTTCCTCAGATGTGCCAAAACCTAAGAAATAAGACAGAAGCAAAAAGAAACAACACCAGCAACCCCTGATTCAAAGCCGAGAAGCAACACAGTGCCACAACAAGGATGGGTGACAATACTCCAGGGAAAATAAAAGACAGAGTGGGGGGAGTAAAGCCCCCCTTTCTCCGCTTAGCAGCAGGAAAACAGGTTTTTCCTTTTTTTTTTTTTTTTTTTTTGTCTTGCTGCAGTTCAGATGTACCAAGGCCACGCAGCTGGCGTAATCGCTGGTATGAAGTAGGAGGCTCTGGCAAACTCCTCGGTTGAATGAGCTAGTTTTATAAACAATTCCAATTAGCTCAACAGTTGTTACATTCCTCAGCCCCATTTACCTTTTACAAGTTACAGATGTCAAAAACCAGCATACTAAACATCAATCCATTATTCCATTTTCTTACATCCAAATCAGTTCATATTCTAGCAACTTTTAAATACATCTTCATACAATACCAAGTTCACATCCATCATACCATTTAAGTGCTTGTCTTTTTTTTTTTTTTTTTTTTTTAATGCAAAGCACAGTTTAACAATTTCAATTCTTTTCTGGTCTCAAAATTACTAGATAACAATATAAGCAATTACTCTAATGCGGAAGGATGCATCCTAAGCGGGAGCAAGGTGGAATTTTAGCAGTGGAACCGGTTCCCATTTTGTAATTATCTTCCCAAACAAAATTATTTTGGTACCAAATATAAATATGCAAATTAAAATACTGAGCTCAGATATGAAAACCAAATACCAAGTTCAAATATGCAGATAGATCAGAGTTACACTTATTCAAGACAATATCTTGATTTTAGCATTGCATCTTTGAACCACTTACTGATCAACCAGGTAGCGGTGCTGCTGGGTCTCCCTGACAAAACAGGTCAGTGCGCGCTGGAGCCCCATCGGCACCCGCCCCCCCGCCGCAGCAGCAAGCTGGACCGGGCAAGGCTTTTAATAGTGTCTCATCTGGGGTGCTACAACTGTTATCCCAAAAACAGGGTTCTTTAATTGGTGTGCATACACAAGAGCCAAATTTAGTACATAGTGATGAAACACAGCCCATCACAGAGTTGTGCAAGTCTGGATATTGGAATAAAGTTAGCATGCTAGAAAGAAAAATAACAGCTACTACACACAAAATTTTACCATCACATTCACACAGTAAAGAACTAAACTACTCATGTTCTTCTGTATTATCACAAAACGCACATTTTGAGTCTCATTCTCATTATTTAACAGTCTGTGAAATCACTGGACCACACAACAAAAGCCTACTAAAACTGCAACTTGCTTAAACAGATACCCACAAAGAAAACAGGTTAATGAGGAAAGCATCTTGTAGACTTCAGCAAGTTTACTGTGACCTGTGTGTTATCAGTTAACTCTCTCTCAGCTTGTTGAAGTTCAAACCGTTCCAGCTGTAAAACTGTCTGAAATGATTCAATGATCTCTTGTAGAGTTTTATTTTTGTCCTGCTCTTCTCACTTTAGAAACAACAAAAAGTTATACTTCAAGGTTCTATTCTCTGGACACTTTTCCCAATCATCAAACTTACACAGCAGCCACCATTAATTACAATATTTCACAAGATCTTCCTTCCTCCTATTTCCAAGTGCTTTCCTATGTTCTAAAACACCTCCCAATACCGATTTCTTATGAACATGACTGAAAACAGTCATTCCTGACCCCATCTCGTAAGTAGAAACTATGAGAAGAGGGAGGGAGGGGGGAAAGCACAGGGCTGCTTGCAGCGCAAGTGGGAAAAGTGGGGAGAAGGTTTTACGGCGCACTTATACCACAAAATTCTAACAATGACCAGTAAAACAATTAACTCACATTCCTGACAAGCTGCTTGATTTTCAGAGAGTCAATACACAGAAACACATAATATGTACTGTAAAACTCGCGGATAACATGTTGACAGCAAACATTAGCATTCTCTGCTGCGAATTTCAACACCAGTGCTTCCTTAGCTTCTCAGTTTTCAACCTGCTTATTGATGACCTCTTGAAGATGGTCAATAAAATTGCAATGAATTCTCTTTGGGACTCTGATTAATAGTTGCAAATGTTTTGGCTGCTTTGTCGGTTTCAGGCACCTTTATCATAGCTTGATATGCGAGGTCTGTTGACTGTCTCAGGATTTCAGGTATTTATCGTGCCTGTAGTTGTGGTATGTCAATTAGTGTCTATTCCAAGAGTTGGGGGGTAAATCCCAGCTTTTTGGTAAATTCGGTTTACGCTCTGAAACTCTACCCCCACCCTCAGGATTTTGCTTTGCAGCAGCGTGGGAGGGGGGCAGGGGCAGGCTGGGGGGACCCAAATTCATAGAAATTACGTTATTTGGCTCAGTCTGGCTCACCACGGGAGGATCTTCCCCACCTAAATCTCCAGGCAAGGGGGGATAGGAAAAAAAAATGTCCACTTTTTCCTTCTGTGACTGACAGCGGCGGGACAGAAGGCCGAACTGTGATCAATGGCGGTGACGCAGATGGCGGAACCACGACTGATGATGGTGGAGCAGACGTTTGAGCCGTGATTAATGACGGCAGAGCAGTCGGCCGAACGCACTGCTCTGACCGGTGCTCCGGGGGCCCCTCCCGAGATCGTATATAACCCAACGCTGTTTTTTCATGTGAGTCTTTCATAGCTTTTATCTGATCTCGGGGCCACACATACGTACGCTCCTCCTCTATTCCTTTTAACTTTCCAAGAAAGCATCGCGGATCCTTATCCGTATCAGATAATATGGACTTGGGCGGTGTTGATGAACCTTTAGTAACAGGGGGGGTCGGAGTAGTACTTAATCTCGCCTTTTCCTCCGAATCTGGTCCAGGAGAGCCAGGAAGACCATCCCTCCCCGCTGTCTCTGCATGTTCCCGTTGCTCTTTTAATCCTCTCAAAGTCTCTAGCAAAAAGTGACATGTTGTTAACAGTTCAGTTGTTTCTTTGCATCTTTCACTAGTGCTTTGCCCCATAGTAACACAGTCCTTCCTTCGTAAAGCCAGTTCCAGAGGGCTAATACCCTGCTTCTTCAGAAGCAACTTTCATGTAGATAATATAAGAACCCTCTTCTTTAGATAAGTTCCACCCCCTCCTGTTCCCAGTAGCTCACCTACTCCTTAGCGAGGTGTCTTTTCAACGTTCCGGATCTTCGGCAGCTCTCCTCGGCTGCTCTGTCAGCTGTACCGGGCTCCGTCTCCACAACTCTCCTTCAGCTGTCACAGCTTCACGCTGTCCCCTTCTTCATGCGAGATCCTCTTCAGGCAGGATCACGTCGGGGTCACCATATGTCGTGGTTGAGACGGACAAACGACATGGACCAAGTTCTTCCAGGATGAAAGTAGTAGATGCCATTTATTGCCACAAGTGCATTTTTATACAGTTTTACCAATTCATGTGTCTCTTCACTATTGGTTACAAGTTACAGCAGTAACATCTCATTGGCTAATTTTGCTATCATCAGTGTTACTCTTCTACTCCCTTCTCTCTCACGGGTACATCCTTAATATCTCCGGATACTCCTTTACTCCCATCTTTCTCACGGGTAGGTCTTCATATCTTCAAGGCTAATTTCTGTTCCCATACCCTCCGTCAGGGAATCCATGGACCCACCGTAGTCCCCCATACCCCGACGTGATACTCCGAACGGCGTCTCACTAAGATCGGGGAAAAGCCTGGAGCGGCCCAACCGGAGGTGGATCAGCTGGACTGAGAACCGGGCGGAGGCGTACGGACGTTCCGCAGATAAATTTTGTTGAAGAAGTCCCCGGAAAAGGTGAGCAACTGGGAGCAGGAGGAGGGAAGAATGAAGTTATGGGGTAAAATATATCCTCAGAGGAAGAAGCTATAGTTAAACTCCTCCTGCATATTCTCTCTATGAGAGGACTTAAATATGAAGAAAGTAACATACGTAGACTGTTGGTTTGGTGTAGAACTAACGGCTACCCGACAGAAGCTGAGAAAGTTTTTAAAATTGAACTTTGGGATGATATAGGGCAGAAATAATGGGATAAGGTTAGTAATGGAGATAAAGAAGCTAAATCATTAGCGACTACATGGAAGCTTATAATTTCCACCTTAAAAGAATTTAAGGCTGAACGGGCTGCGGTTACTGGAATTTTTGCAGCGTTGCAGCCTGATAAGAACTCTAAAAATAATTGTGAAGCTTACCCGGTTCATGTCTTTGATATCCTCCCTACTCCATCCCCTCTTGTGCCTTCGGCGCCCCCGATGATACAGCAGTCTGGGGCGGAGGGAGGAAAATTACCGAGTGGATGACCTCCTGTACCATCACACGACCCTAGAGAGACCAAGAAGTCCAAAGAACTGGAGTCAGATAATTTGTCAAAAGGACTGGTGAAAGCTGAGAATGCTAAAGTCGTAAATAAGTGTAATATCAATTCTTTTACTGATTCGTGTCCGTCTTCACCGCCTTCTACCCCTCTAACTCCTACAAGAGAACAGAAGGAGTCACCGGAAAAGAACTGGACAAAAGAACTGTGTGAAAAAATAGATCAGCTATTAGTGAAAGAATCCAGCACTCAGAAAGGCGATTGTGTTGATGGTGACGAGAAGGGGGGTGCGTCGGGGGGTGCGTCAAGGGGTTCGGGTTCTACGGATAATTATGACCTTGAAAAACATTGGCGAGGAATTATCAGAAATGCAATGATAGAAGGTGAAATAAAAAGTGCATACCCAGTCTTTTACCAGTGAGACGAACAGGGTAATCAGAATCCTGGGTGGGCTGGGTTGCATTGGGATGGAGATAAAAGAGACTAGAAAAGCGGTGCAGCAGTATGGATTACATGGAAAATATACACAAGGCTTTATTAATACTCTCTTTGATGGGCAAATATTAACTCCTTATGATTGTCATCAGCTAGCTATGTTGCTACTAACACCAATGCAAGAAGTTCTCTGGAGAAGTAGGTGGATTGATGCTTGTGAGGAAGCAGCTATTCTTAATTTAGACCGTGAGGAGGGAGACCCGTTACACCTTGCTTCGAAAGATATGCTGATAGGGTCAGGGGAATTTGCTAACCCTCAAGTGCAGGCACGGTTAAATACCGCCATCTTGCGGCAGAGTTCCTCTCTTGCAAGAGATATTTTCCGAACTCTACCGGAAGGAGGTAAAGCAGTCCCTCCGTACTCTCAGGTAAAGCAAAAGGACAATGAATCGTATATGGCTTTTCTTGACCGCCTAAGGGAAGCCTTGGATAGGGCACCGATTGATGCTAATGTAAAAGAACCTTTGTTTATGACACTCGCAGTTGAGAATGCTAACCCGGTTTGTAAGAAAATTTTGCTTGCTTTACCAAAGCATAGCTCAGTAGCTGAGATGATGGATGCTTGTGCCAGGGTGGGCTCACACGAAGAGAAATTTGGTCTTATGGCTTCTGCATTTGCGGCTGCTATTAAGCCCCTGTTAACTCACAACCCGAATAGATCAGGCCGAGTTTGTTTCAAATGTGGAAAAACAGGGCATTGCAGATTCCAATGTCATGTCAATCAGACTTACCGCAGATCAAATAAGAGTGTTACAGGTCCAATAGACAATAATGTATGTCACCGCTGTGGAAAATTTGGACAGAAAGCTAAAGACTGTAAGTCTAGTCTTCATAAAAGTGGGCAGGCACCGGGAAATGGGGGAACGAGCGCACCGAGACCTGGCGCAATGACACAAGTGAGGTCTCAGGCTGCTTGGACACAGTCACTGCTGCCACTTCAGGGAGTGCCGGAGTGGATGTAGAAACTATGAAAGCTGTAACATTAATTGACACTCAGGTACAATGCATACCAACAAACACGACTGGACCATTAGGGCATGGTTTAAGTGCTTTGCTTCTAGGGAGATCATCTGTCAGTAGAAAAGGCATTTTTATACTTCCAGATATAATTGATGCAGATTTTGTTGGTATCATTTCAATTATGGTATGGACTCTTAGTCCACCAGTCCACATTCCCAAAGGATCAAAGATAGGTCAATTGGTTCCATTTAAAGCAAATGTTCCAAAAGTTTCAATTCTACTGACAATGCAGAGTTGTATTTAGCTCTAGACATTAGTAAGGCAAAGCCAATGGAAAAGGTGACTCTTTTAGATAGACTGTTCACAGACTTTTGAAATTCTGGTAGACACAGGTGCTGATGTGACTATTATCAGCAAAAAAGATTGGCCAGCTTGGTGGCCTCTCGAGTCTCCGCAAATACCGGTCATGGGTGTTGGGGGTATGCAGAGTACCCAGGTGAGCAAATATCATTTACAAATGAAGTTATCTGATGATTCACTATGTTCTGTACGACCTTATGTGATGTCTATCCCTGTTTCTCTATTAGGACGAGATGTGTTAGGACAACTAGGAGCAACTCTGGTGACAAAACAACAGCATTTCTAGAAGCGGCCATGGATGATGGGCGACCAGTACTGAAATTACAGTGGAAAAATGATGATCCAGTCTGGGTAAATCAATGGCCACTCAGTAAAGAAAAACTCGCCCATGTTGAAGATCTGGTACAGGAACAACTTGAAAAAGGGTATTTAGAGCCGTCTACAAGTCCCTGGAATACTCCTGTGTTTACTATTCAGAAAAAATCAAACAAATGGAGGTTGTTACATGATCTTCGAAAAATTAATGATACCATGGAAGACATGGGAGCATTACAGCCGGGATTACCATCCCTTGTCATGATCCCAGAAAACAGGCAAATCATAATAATTGATTTGAAAGATTGTTTTTTCACCATTGTTTTGCATCCTGATGACTGTAAACGTTTTGTATTTTCCATACATTCTGTAAATAAGGCTGAACCTGTGAAAAGGTATCAATGGGTAGTTTTGCCACAGGGAATGAAAAATTCCCCAACTATGTGTCAAATTTATGTAGCTTGGGCCTTGCAATCAGTCAGAAAATCTCATCCTGAGTTAGTGATTTACCACTACATGGATGACATATTAACAGCTGGGGAAACTTTTTCGACTGATTTGTTGATAAATGAACTATCTGATACATTGAATCATAGAGGATTACAAATTGGTCCAGAAAAGGTACAAATTCAACCAACATGGAAATATCTTGGTTGGGAAATTTCTCAGTCCACAGTGAAACCTCAGAAAATAGTATGTCGGCCTGTCATTCAATCCTTAAATGATGTGCAGAAACTAGTGGGTGACCTGAATTGGGTCCGGACCATTTGTGGGATCACTAATGAGGATTTAGCTCAAATTGTAAAACTGCTAAAAGGGGATAGTGACATTAGGTCTCCTAGAACGCTTACTGCTGAGGCGGAAGCTGCTCTGAAAAAGATTATGTCCAAACTTGTAAAAGCTTTCAGCCATAGGTGGAACCCAGATTATGTAATCGGACTACTAATTGTAAACAATACTAACTATCCTTTTGCTCTCATAATGCAATGGACAACTGGTAAGGAGCCGTTAAAGATCTTAGAGTGGGTGTTTTTGCCTTTTCAACTCAAACGAACCATTACAACCAGGGTTGAGGTCTTTGCTCAGCTTATAATGAAAGTTAGGCAGAGAAGAGTTGAAATTTCAGGTACTGAGCCTGCATATATCATTGTTCACCTCGTTTCAGAGTATTTACAGTGGGCTTTGCAGAACTCCTTACCTTTTCAGATTGCGTTATTAGATTCTCAGGCTTCAATTAAGACATTTTCCCCTCCACACAAGTTAATGTCAGTTTTGAATATGGGATCAATGGAGGAGGGCCCCCCTCTTCTCTCAGAATTTCCTGTTAAAGGGCCCACAGTGTTCACTGACGCAGGGGGTAAAATGCAGAAAGCAGCAATTACATGGAAAACAGATGGAAAATGGCACGATGCGATACTAACTGACCTGAAAGGATCAACTCAGTATTTGGAACTCAGGACTGTAATAGAAGTGTTTATCAGATTTGCTCATAGCCCAGTGAATATTGTTTGTGATTCTTTGTATGTGGTAGGTGTGGTAGCTCACATTGAAAGATCATTGCTCAAAGAGGTTCAGGATGCACAACTGATGTCTTTGTTCAAGCAACTATGGTTGTTGGTCGAAGAGAGACAACACCGATACTTCATAACACATATCCGTAGTCATCTGACAATTCAAGGCGATTTAGTTGAAGGAAACCGCCGAGCTGATTTTCTTGTATCTCCTGTCTGGGTTCCACCTCCAATAGATAGGTTTGGGCAAGCAGTACGCTCTCATAGTTTCCTCCATCAGCCTGCTCAGGTCTTACAGCGGCAATTTTCATTGTCCAAAAGTGAAACCCGAGGTATTGTTAAAAGTTGTGCAGATTGTCAGCGCATCTCAGTAGGGCTGGGTGCAAGAGTCAATCCAAGAGGATTAGGAGCTTTGGAATTGTGGCAAATGGATGTCACACATGTCCCTAAATTTGGCAGGCTGAAGTATGTGCATGTGTCTATTGATACATATTCTTTCGTCATATGGGTCACTGCTCAGACTGGTGAAACTAGTTCACATGTGCAACGACATTTACGCTCTGCTTTTGCAGCTTTGGGAGTTCCTGCACAGGTCAAGACAGACAATGCACCTGGTTATATCGCCAAAACTACTGCCACCTTTTTTCAATTGTGGGGTGTTAAGCATATTACAGGGATACCAAATTCTCCTACTGGTCAGGCCTTGGTAGAAAGGATGAATCAAACTCTCAAGCATCAGCTTGACAAACAAAAAGGGGGAACTGACTGTACTACTCCACATGACAGACTAAGCAAAGCATTATATGTCTTGAACTTTTTACGCCTTCCGCAAGGGTTCGACATTCCACCTATGATTCGTCATGGAACAAGCTTAAAAGGACACTTGACAGACCTTAGGGAAAATCAATGTCAGGTCAAAATACACAGTGGAGTTACTGGTGAATGGGAGGGTCCTTTCCAATTAAGAACTTGGGGAAAGGGTTATGCTTGTGTCATTACAGACCGAGGATCAGAAAATTCCTGCGAAATGGGTCAAGCCATGGCTGAATAAAGACAACAAAGATTCGACAGATGCAGAAGGACAGGAGGGAGATAAGTTGTGAGAATTGTCTCAAATGTAAACCATGAATTCTTATTCAGTGTTATAGATGCTCCTAGACCCAGTGGTCTAAAAGCTTATTAGTAAACAGATAAGGTACTGTGGAGGGGTTTCGTTAGAAGGAGATATGTTGTTGAATTAGTCAGGCCCAAAGGAATCTCAAGGCCACTTTGAGAAGCTGAGAACAGAATCTGCTGTGAGAAAGAGGGGCGTTTCTTCATTAACAGGGCCTCAGCATGGCGTGAGTTGTTGGACCTATCATCGGTGGGGCTCCAGTATGTGGACTGCCCATGATACTCACTTAGCGAATCCATGCTTGGAGCGTGGACGCGTGATCAGAGAATAGTTGCGTATATAAGGAGACTTGTTTCTGTAATAAATGGCTTTGCATGATTCACATTGAATCGGAATGCTGAGTCCTTTATCGCTCCAACATATGGGGATATAGCGGAAGATTTGGCGAGGAGGTTAGTTAAATGTAAATACGCTCAAGTGACTTGCACCTGTCTGTAGAAAAAGCACATACATCACACTAATTGTTTTGCTGACCTCGTGTGCTTGATGAGTAGAACCTCTGTGTTAGATAACATAGGCCTGTGAGAAACTCTAGGCACCTTATCACTATGTCTGAGATTCCTGCTTTGTTGTGAGACAGAGCGGGAGGCTGCATCTGCCTGAAGCCTTGAAATACAGGTGAGCTCAGCAGGCCCAGTGATCTTCCAGCAGGGCTGAACTGACCAGCGCCTGCATCCCCGCTTGTGTCACCTCTGCCTGGGAGCTTAGGCGTGGCTTCGGAGATCCCCCAGTAGAGAGGTAACTAAAATAAAACTTGGTCTTTGCAAATGCATTTGTGGCCTCTGGCTCTTCTTGCGACGTGCCTGCGTATGTGTACACAGCATAATATGGCCAAGCCCTGACATTCAAATAGAGATCTTATCAGGCATTGGTGATGTCCAGGGGCTTTATTCCCTGGGAAACAGAAGTCATACCAATAGGTAGGTTGGCTGGTTAGGACAGTGAAGTGGTTGGAAGGGTGAGTAATCAGAACAGGAAGGGAAATGGAGAATTGCTAGAAAGTTTGGCACAGATGCAACTAAATAAATTTATTTTAATGCAAAACACTCTTCATTCCCACAAGAATAAATTATCCAGAGGAATTATTAGTTACAGAAATGTAAGATAAACTTAAGTTGTAGTCTGGAACAGCATTATGTACATTGCTGTAAACCTCTGTCACCATTTAGAGCAGGGTGACAATAAACGGACTGACAGATGTTCTCTATTACCTCTCCACCCTCCCCATGGAAGAGAAAGGGAGGAGAAGGAAGAGAGACTTACGGGTTGGAAAATTAAAACAGCTTTACTAATAATACTAATAATAAAAGAAATAATGCAAAATATACAAAACCAATATTGGGTCTCTTGCATGATCATGGAATTGCATGCTGTGGGGGGCTGGCGCAGCTCCAGTGACTGCAGGGCAGAGAATGGGAAGTCCTGGACTGGACTCAGCAGTAGACAGGAACTGGATTCAGGAATGCACAGACTAGAATTGGGAAATCAGATTGCAGGCAGGACAGTGGGCAAGGTCCTCTTCAGAAGCTGACCATGAATGAAGAGAAGGGAGACCCTCGTGATCCCTCAGCTTTAAACTGTGTATGATGTGTATGGCATGGAATGCCGCATTGGACAATTTGGGTCACCTGTTCTGTCCACCCCTCCCTGCAAGTACGACCCTTTAACGACCTTTCACTTGTGGAACATAAGAGATCTATCAGTGACCTTGGCTGCTATAGAAATAAGTATAAACATGGTCCCTTTCTGCATTCCATTCCTACCCTTAGCTCAGTAAAACTGCAAACAACAGGCATTACCAGTTCTGGAAGCAGACACTGTCTGAAAAAGGTACAGCCAACTTCAGAAAAGTGCAGTTACTTAGAAGAAACTTAACTGAAAAGAAAATTCATTGAAAGAGAATTGGTCACTCATTATGTCTTGCAGTGTTAATTCTTGCAAATCATGCAATTGTTTTTGCAGAGCACTGGCTAAATCCTGAACCAGGTCTTGTACATTAGCTGAGAATGCTCTCTGGAGATGTTGTTTCACTTGAGTCCACTCATGAACACTATAATTCCATTTCAATGGTGTTACACATAAATTCTTTTGAGTATATTCCCAATCACAATGCAGTTTTATTCTGGTAGCCGAAGTGTTCTGTCCATCTCCTATCCACAACAGGGCTGCTTCACATGTATTTATTGCAGAGGTGTGAGGAGTTGTCAAGTTTTATTCTTCCCCTTAGATGAGTGCTCTCCAGTCTCAGCAGAAGTTGTCTTTACAGAAAGAAGTTTGACTCCTCCTTTATCGGTGTCACAGAGGCACCCCAAAATCAGTTTTAGGTGGACAACAAGTTCCAAAACAGACTTAATTCTAGCTGGAAAAGTGTAGCCAATAAACCGACTAGAAACAGGGTTTATGCAATTATTTAGCACTCCAACAACATAAAATACAGGTTCAGATACCAGTTGAGGAGATTATTTGAGTACAATAACATAAGAATAATGAGGATCCACAACTTGCACACATACACTCACGAGAAACAAAACTAGAGGTCTCTCATTCCAGGGTACCCACAAGAAATAATCACTTGGCTGGGTTAGGCGAGGGCTCACATTTGCCTGGGTTAGGCAAGGACTCATTTGAGGATATATCCAGTAAATAACCACTCACCCAAACGAGGAGGTGAGGTGCTCTCAATCCCAGGAAGTCTCCTTAGACGGTGTTCCTGTCTAAGGAAAGGGCTCCGGTTCACAGACCCGCAACTCCAAGAAGATCACTCAAAGAGTGTCTTTGGAGGGAAGCCCGTTTTATAGTCTGGTCAGATGTGGCTGTGGGCATTACAACATAGTCCAGAAGCTTCGCAGATGCTCTGGGCATCTCCTTTGTTGAGGACTCTGTCAATTGACCGAGGGTCCCACCTCTCCTGCACCACCAGCTGGAGGAGGTGAAGTTACCCTGCCCCAAGGCAGGGGAGGATGTGACTGATAGCACCTTGGCACCACCCTGGGTGTGTACGTGGGGACAGGCACAGTGGGGCACACAAGGCACTAAAGAGCCATCAACTGCCCCATTGAAGGCTCCAGATTTCAGGGGGATGTGCAACTGCCACACAATCCACCCTGTGACCACAGTCATCTGACAGGCTATTTTGGAGTGGTGGTGCAGTCACCTCTTGCCTCCAAAGTCAAAAGGGGGCATTCTGTTGGTGAGTTTGAATGGCCACTGTGGATCATCATACCTTATGTGTCATTTTCCTGTTATACATTATCATTACAAATCAACCTACTATAGAATAGAATAATGCAAATTACAACAATTCCAGTTATTAACAAATATTGGAGAAGGCTGGTTAGTCATCCTGATAAGGAAAACAAATGCACTGAAAGTTTTTTCACCAGTTAGTCCCCAGTCCAAATAATGTAAATCTGTACCATTCTGATATGCTAGTGCCTCTAATTTACGGGGGGCCCAGTAAAAACTCAAAATATTTCCCGTGGTTATTTTAGATACCTTGCATGTTGGAATGTCAGCAGGTGGTTTCAGAGCAGATTTGTGACTTACATCTTGGTGTTCAAGACCCAGAATGGAAACAAAATCCAAATTGCTCTGAACCACCCCTCCATCCCCCATCACTGATAAAACAGACGAAACTTCTCTGACAAACAACTGTTAATTGGTTTCTTAGAAATACATACAGAAGGGGTCTCAACAAATTGCTGTTGCATTTGATTAAATTTAATCCAATCCTTGTTTTACAGCAATTGACCTTCTGGTGGTATCCATGTACCGCCTACCCAGCGTGTGTCATTGTTACTGCACTGTTGCAGGAGTTGATAGTTGAATAGGCTAAGGAAGTGTTAATTGGAGTGAGGGGCCTGCTGCTGCTATCATAGTACTTGCGTTTTGCTGTAACATTTTAGCTGCCCCCAGGTAACATCACTGGCCTCTTTCTTCAGTCTCTTCTATTTCTTTGTTACCCTCTGCTGCAGGGACAGGTGCTGCACTGGGTCCTGGGTCGTGTTTGTCCAACTCATAGAAAGGTTTAACATATTTCGCAGAAAGCCACTTTGGTCCTGTTGGAATAAGAACACACACATATCCCCTTCCCCAGGTGGTTAACTCTACAGGCCCTTGCTATTGACTGTTGTGCAGGCGATTCTGATGCAAAACCTTTGGTGTCTGAGAAAGTGAATCTGGAGTATGGAAGTGTTTTTCCACTGCTGTGGTAGAGGAGGGAGGCATAGCATGATTCAAAAAGTTTAAAGTATATATTGCCTTGTCTAATTGTTCCTGAGGCATCATATTCCCCCTTTTTTGTTTTAACAACATTTGTTTCAGTGTGGAATGTGTCCATTCAATAATAGCCTATCCAGTGGGAGAATGTGAAATACCTGTGACATGCGAACCACCCCATTGCTATAAAAAATATTGTGTGGATCTAGCAGTGCAGCCAGGATCGTTGTCAGTTTTAATCTGTTGTGGCACGCCCAGCATAGCGAAACAGCAGGTCCAGTGGCGCCGAACATCCTTGCTTTTCTCACTAGTATAAGCAGATGCACAAAGCATACCTGAAAAAGTATCTATAGAAATGTGTACATATTTCAAACAACCAAAAGATGACATGTGTAACATCTGTCTGCCAAATGGCATTAGCTGTGAGCCCGCAAGGGTTAACTCCAAGGGAGCGTAAATTTGTAATAAGGCCTTTACATTCCGGGCAAGAGTAAACTATGTCCTTCACATGTTCGAGTGTCTGATCAAACATCTTTTTTAAGGCAGCAGCATTCTGATGGAAGAAAGTATGTGAAGTCCTGGCAGACTGGAAACAGACTGTAGCTACAGTATAAGAGTCCGCAACTGCATTTCCTTCTGTTATGGGACCTGGTAAAGTGGTATGAGAGCATATATGAGTGTCTGCAACGCTGTAATGCAGTTTGCACTGATACAAACAATTCAAAGAGCTGCTGTTGCGAGATTTCTTCAAGAAAGGTGGAGGGGATGTGCTGTACGACCTTGACTACGTACTCAGAATCACATATCAAATTTAGAGGTTCCTCTCTAAAAAACTCTAAGGCATGTAAAGCCGCGTCAAGTTCTACTAACTGGGTTGAACCTTCAATAATTTTTACAGAATAATGCCAACTGTTATCTTCACGCCAGACCACTACAGCTTTATGAGACTTCCCTGAACCATCAACAAAAACTGTGCAAGCATGTGGGATCGGACCAAATATAAGTATGGTCTGTGACCTGATGTCAAAGACATGCAGATTCTGCATCAATTTACATTTAGGCATGCCAAAAGCTATGCTGTTAAGAAAATCAGCTAGTGCAATTTACAAGGACATAGATTGCAAATAAAAAAATCAAAATTAGATTTCACAAATGGTACATATATGACAAAAGGATCACAGACTATTAAGATCCGAATCCATTCCCTACATTTTTTGATCAGAGTAACAATCATTTCTTGAAGCTGAGTAATAGTTTTATGGAAAGAATTGGCCAAAAAAATCCATTCCAGGTATATCAGTCTGTTAGCATTCTCACCATATTGTCCTACAGTAGCCACAGGTTGTTTTTGTGTTGTAGCTATAAATACACAAATCTGCAAGTTCACTCTAATGCAGTAGGCCTGTAAGGCTGTCATAACCTGTTCATCAAAGTCTCTAACTCCATTTTGGCTTTCATGTTTATTGGATATTGTTTTTCCTTACCGGAACGAAGTCCTGTTTGAGTTCTATCAGTGTAGTGTTGGCTTTACTGATACTTTGGCTGCCCATACTAGTGGAAATACAGCATCCAATATTTCCTTGGAGATTTCTCACTTGCAGCAAACAGATCTGCACCATCCAAGCACCTTCTTGTGGGACATGCAACTAAACAGAATTATCAGAAAACGTTATTTGAGCTTACAGTTTACTTAACAAATCTTGACCCAAGAGACGGTATAGGGCTTTCTGGCAAATACAAGAATTCATCTGTTAAAACTTTGTTTCAAATTTGGCATTCCATTGGTTTCAAAAAACTGCCTTTCTTTCTTTCCCATGACCTCAAAAACTAGCACAGTGAATTTACTAAGAAGTCTCTTACAACTTGTTACCACAGAATAAGTCTATTAAAAAAAAATTTTGGTTTCATTTCCCAGCTGCCTTAGAACTATAGATCCGCTGGAGATGTCTTTAAATTTTACTCTCAGACTCCTTCATTCAGTATTACAGTTCTCCAGCAGCAACATTGCTGCAGTGGGAGGGAGAGAAAACCCCCATTTTACTTCTTTAGCAGTGGGCAGCCAGTTTTTTCTATTTTTTGTTTTACTTTCTCTTCTTGCTGCAGTTTAGATACGGGCAAGGCCACGCAGGTGGCATAATCGCTCATACCAAGTGGGAGCTACCAGACCCTGGCAGACTCCTCCTGTGAGACCCTGTCAGAATCTACCGGGCCCTGTCAGTCTTTGTCGTTTTTTGTCAGGCCCTGTTGGGCTCCGTTGGGCCCTGTCAGGCTTTGTTGGGGTCTGTCAGGCTCTGTCAGGCCCTGTCACCCTCTGTCAAGCACGTTCGGGCGTTGTCAGGCCCTATCAAGCCCTGTCAGGCTGTGTCAGTCTCTGTCAATCTCTGTGGGGCTCTGTCAAACCCTGTCGGTCCCTGTCAGGTTCTGTTGGGCCCTTCAGGCTCTGTCAGTCTCTGTCAAGCACTATCAGACTTTGTCAGGCCTTGTAAGGCCTTGTAGGGCCCTGTTGGGCTCTGTTGGGTTTTATTGGGCTCTGTTGGGTTTTATTGGGCTCTGTCAGGTGCTGTCAGGCCCTGTCGGACTCTGTCAGGTTCTATTAAGCCTTTTCGGACTTTTTTAGACCCTGTCAGGCTCTGTTGGGCTTTGTCGGGACCTGTCGGTCTCTGTTGGGCGCTGTCAGGCCCTGTCAATCTCAGTCAAGCCCTTTTGGGCTTTATTGGGCCCTTTCGGGCCCTGTCATGACTTATCGGGTTCTGTCAGGACCTGTCAGGCTTTGTCGAGCTCTGTCGAGCTCTGTCAAGCTCTTTCAGGCCTTGTTGGGCTCTATCAGACCTTGTCAGGATATGGCAGGTTCTGTCAAGTTGTATCGGGCCCTATCGGGTTCTGTCGGGTCCTGTTGGGATATGTTGTGCTCTGTCAGGCCCTGTCAGTCTCTGTCAAGTGCTTTTGGGCCCTTTCGGACTCTATTGGGCCCTGTCGGTTTTTGTAGTGTCCTGTCAGACTCTGTCAAGCTCTGTCAGGCCCTGTCACGCTCTGTCAGTCTTTGTCAAGTGCTGTTGGGCTTTGGCGTGCCCTATCAGGCCCTGTCAGAATCTATCAAGCCCTGTCAGTCTTTGTCAGGCTCTGTCGGGCCCTATCAAGCCCTGTCAGGCTCTGTCGGTCTCTGTCAATCTCTGTTGGGGTCTGTTGAACCCTGTCAGGCCCTGTCAGGTTCCGTCAGGCTCTGTCAGTCTCTCTGAAGTGCTGTCAGATTTTGTCGGGCCCTGTAAGGACTTGTCAAGCCCTGTCAGTCTCTGTCAGTGTCTGTCGGGCCCTGTCAGGCTTTGTTGGTCTATGGCGGGTCATTTTGAGCCCTATCTGGCTTTGTAAGGCTCTGTCCAGCCCTGTCAGGCCCTGTCAAACACTGTCAAGCTCTGAAGGACCCTGTCCGGCTCTGTCAGGCTCTGTCGGGCCCTGTTGGGCCCTGTCTAGCCCTTTCTGACTCTATTGGGCCCTGTCAGGTTTTGTCGGGCTCTGTCATGCTCTATTGAGCCCTGTCGGATCCTGTCCTGCTCTGTCGGGCCCTGTCGTGCTCTTTCAGGTTCTGATGGGCCCTGTCAGGCCCTGTTGGTCTCTGTCAGTCTCTGTCAAGCACTGTCAGGCTTTGTCAGGCCCTCTCATACTTTGTCAGGATCTGTCTGGTCCTGTCAAGTTCTGTTGGGCTCTGTCGGGCCCTTTCAGGCCCTGTTGGACTTTATCGGGCCTTGTCAGGCTTTGTGAGGCTCTGTCAGTGTCTGTCAGCCTTTTTCAAGCCCTGTCCAGCTCTTTAGGGATCTGTCAGTCCCTATAACGCCTTGTTGGGCCTCGTTGGGCTCATTCAGGCTCTGTCAGTGTCGGTTTGGACCTGTGAGGCTCTGTCGTGCTCTGTCAGTCTCTGTCAGGCCTTGTCAGGCTTTCTCAGGCTCTGTCAGATGCTGTCAAGCTCTGTCAGGCCCTGTAAGGCCCTGTCAGGCTCTGTGTAGCCCTTTCTGACTCTATTGGTCCTTGTCAGGCTTTGTGAGGCTCTGTCAGTGTCGGTCAGGCCTTGTTGGGCTTTTTCAGGCTCTGTCAGTGTCTGTCGGGCTTTGTCGGGCCCTGAAAGGCTCTGTTGGTCTCTGTCAAGGCTTCTTGGGATTTGTCTGACCTTGTCAGGCCCTCTTGGGCTCTGTCAGGCCCTGTCAGGCTCTATCAGGCCCTGTCAAGTTCTGTCGATCCCTGTCGGGTTTTGTCGGTCTCTTTCAGGACCTGTCGGGCTCTATCGGGCCCTGTCAGGTGTTCTCAGGCTCTGTCATTCCCTCTCGGGCTTTTTTAAACTCTGTCAGGCCCTGTCAAGGCCTCTCGAGCTTTGTCGGACCTTGTCAGGCCTTCTAGGGCTTTGTCAGGCCCTGTCAGGCTTTGTCAGGCCTTGTCAGGCCCTGTAGGGCCCTGTCAGGATCTGTCGTGCTCTGTCAGTCTCTGTCAGGCTTTGTTGGGCTATCTCAGGCTCTGTTGGGCACTGTCAGGCTTTGTCAGGCTCTGTAAGGCCCTGTCGGTTTTTGTTGTGCTCTGTCAATCTCTGTCGAGCCCTGTCAGGCCCTGTCGTACTATATCAGGCCCTGTTGGGCCGTGTTGGGCTCTGTCAGGCTCTGTCGGGCCCTGTCAGGCCCTGTCAGGTTCTGTCGGGCCCTGTCGGTCTCTGTCAGTCTCTATCAAGTGCTGTCCTGCTTTGTCAGGGCCTGTCGGGCCTGATCAGTCTTTGTTGGGCTTTGTGTGACCCTCTTGGGCTCTAACAGGCTGTGTCGGTCCCTGTTGGACCCTGTTAAGCCATATCAAGCCCTGTCAGACACTATCGGGCCTTGTCAGGATTTGTCATGCTCTGTCAGTGTCTGTCGGGTCCCAAAATTCTCCCTTTTTGTATTTGTGCTAAAAAAAATTGCCTTCATCATCCACTGCAGGGACCTTTGCAGCAGAGAAATCATGCATGGCAACATTAGTAACACAACCACAACAATCATCAAAACAACCAGTCCCATTTTCAGTACTGATAACAACCCTGAAAGCCCCCAGCCACTAAACAATTTATTTAACAAATCCCACCAAAATCTTCACACCCATGTCCTTGAGCTAATAACAAAAAGTCTATTGTGACTCTGTTCTGCAGTGTAGCATGTCTTACAGAATCTACATCTAACAGAAGTCCACTTAAAGCCTTAGAAGTTCTGTCAGTTTGCTTAACTAGCCAGCATCCTAATTTTTCTAAAGTATTTAAAGTTTTAGCTGTGCCAACACCAGATACAAGAGATCCTAAAACTCTTAACCCTGATCCCCAAAAATCTACATTGTCTCACATTTTGACTCATACATGCAAAAAGTGTTTTTCCCGTCTTGCTCTTCTGTGATCTATTGTCATAGATATATTGGGTGTTAAGAGAGTTAATCGTCCCAAAATACACAGTCCTCCAACAGCATTAGAAGGAATTCCTGGCCAGGCGGTATCTCCACAGATCAAGAATACACCACACTGGAGGTTTTGGGGTCGCTGTCCCACATTATCAACGACACCCCTCGGATTCTTCTGCGAGGCATTACACCATCGAGTTTCATTTCTATAGTCACTAAGGGTAGCATTAACATTTTGCAGTTTTATCCACTCATGTTCTTGTATATTGTTCTGACACTTTTCACAAACCAGGTTGATACAAGCATCCACGGGCATAGATGCCAGCAATTCCAGTTCCTGTGATTCAACATCTGCTTCCGGGAGGCAATTAATCCAAAGTACCATGTTGGTATTACAGTTCATTGCAATACATTTGCACCGACCACTATTCTGAAACAGTTTTGTGATGCTGTTGTAGTCATCAAGGGGGATGCCAACCAAGCATGTGTGGAATGGGTTTTCTGGAGATGCCACAGCTAGGCATATAGAGTCCTGGTCAGTCGTGTTGGCTAAAGTAATCCACATGTTAGTCTTTGTCTGTGCAGGCATCCAAAATGCAGCAACTGCAGTAATCATTGTCAGGAAGATAACACAGGTTTCACATTTCGTACCGGTAACCATTGCAGTCCTTGATCTCTACAGACACAAGCATAGCCTCTCTCCCAGGTTATCAATTGATGTGGCCTTTTCCATTGACCATTAACTGGTGATTTGACCATAACTAATGTAGGTTCTTTCTGATTTAGCATGTTTTTCGGTCATACTTGCAAAGTGTTTCATCACAGTGCAAATTTGGGCTGCACATCACATACATCACATTCATCACATACAACGCTTTTGACAATTGGTTTTGTGGTGTTTCCCCTAACTCTCCCCCTTTCTGTTTTTGAAAAAAAAAAAAAACAGTTCAGAATCAGATATGTGCACTGGACCTTGACACCTTGACTACGTACTCAGAATCACAAATCAAATTTAGAGGTTCCTCCTTAAAAAGCTCTAAGTAATGTAAAGCTGCGCCAAGTTCTGCTAATCGGGTTGAACCTTCAATGAATTTTATAGAATGATGCCAATTGTTATCTTCATGCCAGACCACTACAGCTTTATGAGACTTCCCAGAACCATCAACAAAAACTGTGCAAGTATGTAGGATCAGACCAACTACAAGTATGGTCTGTGACCTGATGTTAAAGACTTGCAGATTCTACAGCATGCCAAAACCTATACTGTTAAGAAAATCAACTAGTGCAATTTACAAGGACATAGACTGCAAATAAAAAAAAAAAAAAATAAATTTCACAAATGGTACATATATGACAAGATAATCATAGCCTATTAAGACTTAAATTCATTCCCTGCATTTCTTGATCAGAGTAACAATTGGTATATCAGTCTGCTAGCAATCTCATCATACTGTCCCACAATAGCCACAGGTTGTTTCTATGTTGTAGCTATAAACAGACAAATCTGCAAGTCCAATCGAATGCATTTAGCTTGTAAGGTTTTCATAAATTAATTCATCAAAGTTTCTAACTCCATTTTGACTGTCATATTTTTTGGATATTGTTTTCTCTTACCGGATCGAAGTCCTGTTTCAGTTCTATCAGTGTAGTGTTTACTTTATTGATACTTTGACTGCCAATACTAATGGAAATACAGCATTCAAAATTTCCTTGGAGATTTCTCACTTGCAGCAAGCATATCTGCACCATCCAAGCAGCTTCTTGTGGGACATGCAACTAAACAGAATTCTCAGAAAATGTTATTTGAGCTTACAATTTACTTAACAAATCTTGACCCAAGAGAGGTATAGGGCTTTCTGGCAAATACAAGAATTCACATGGTAAAACTTTGTTCCAAATTTGGCATTCTATTGGTTTCAAAAAACGACCTCTCCTCTTCCCTTACTAAAGGCCGAACTAAATAGGAGGGAACAATAAGTTTTCCTTGTGGGGCGTGAGCCCACCCTTCCTCATTATATGATCCCTCTAGATCTATAATAAGTTTACAGTCTTCCTTAGTATACTCTGGTTTACCTTCTAAAGTAACCTGTCTGTTGGTGACTAGGACACTTTCTACTTTTACCTTTTGTTTAGCCACCCATTTTGCCAGCTCATTTCCTTTTTCTAATTCCAAGTTCACTTTCTGGTGTGCCTTGATATGCATGATTGCCACCTTCTGTGAAAGTCGGTCCGAAGATGGAGCAGTATTTGCCTGAACATTGCCATCAAGAACTTAGAGAACTGAAGCTGAGACTGAAAGAACCCATGGACAGTGACTTGGAGAGAGACCCGAGGAGAAGCATTGTGTTGAACTGTTTCTCCGATACGGGGTGGCTCCTGCTAACAATGGCTGTTGTGTGGACTTTGCCTGCTTCTCCAGCCAAACCAGCCCTTGCCTCCTGAAAGCTATTGTTATGAGGGTCTCTTCGACCCAGGAACAATAGCTGCCGTCCAGAAGAATGTGTTCTTAACTGCAGCCTCAGTTACACGTGTATCTCACCTGTTCCCTCAAACAATGGCCAACGAAAAGAAGCATGCCCAGAAGCTCGCCAAGGGTCCTGAGGTCACCCAATGGACCAGAGAAAGACCCCTGAATGCTGGACACGTAAGCGTTGCCAAAAGAAAGCGTGAATGTTTCGAGCCTGCGCAGTATGAGCCTGGGTTGCGAAATCAAGGCGGAGACTGACCTAAAACAATGGGAGCAAGGGGGGATGAAGAAGCATAAAAGGTGACTCCAGAATGGACATCGTTGAAGATCTTCCTGTCAGAGGATCCCGGCAGGACTCCACAGGACCGGAGACCAGAGGGATGCCTTTGGAACTCGACTGGTGATAAACGCAACATCATTTCTCATCTTTACCTTTACTTTTCCCCATTTCTTTCCCCTTTCTTTTTCTTACTCTCTCTCTCTCTATCGTGTGCTGCTTTACGGGCAAATTAATAAAGTAACACTGTTTGATTGAATTATAACCCCTTGGCATTTTGGTTGCCTTAATTTTGCACTCTGAGATCAAGGTAAAAGAACCATCATGAGTCCATCGCCGAACGGACCGTGACACCTTCTTAGGAAGTTGAACTGTTTCCAATAATTTTAATATCTTGTTTGAAGGTTTGATATGTTTGCCTTGAGAGTTCAAGAGTCCTCTTTCTTTCCAAATTGCTCTGTGCATATGCACAACCCTGAAAGCATACTTGGAATCAGTATAGATGTTAACCATTTTACCTTGAGCTAACTCCAGAGCACAAATAAGGGCGATTATTTCTGCCTTCTGTGCTGAAGTACTTTTAGGCAGAGGTCCAGATTCCATCACTTCATGGCTAGTAGTTATAGTATAACCAGCATGCCTTTCACCGTTCGGGACATAGCTGCTTCTGTCTGTAAACCAGGTTTCATCATTTTCCATAGAACTGTCCTTTAGATCTGGTCAGCTGGAGTATGTTGTTTCGATGGTTTCCAGGCAATCGTGATGAACTAGTTCTCCATCGTTACCACTGAGGAAAGAAGTTAGATTGACAATGTCAGTGACGATGATTTCTACATAATCCTGTTCCACCATTATACCCTGATATTTGAGAAATCTTTGTGGGGAAAGCCAATGTCTCCCTTTTGCTTCTAGAATTGTAGACACTGTGTGGGATACTCGAACAATCTTTTTCTGACCCGTGATAAATTTCCAGGCCTCCTGTATGTTCAGTACCACTGCTGCAACTGCCTGTAAGCATCCAGGCCACCCCTTTGTAATTGCATATAATTGTTTGGAGAAATAGGCCACTGTTCGTCGGTACAGGTCAAGATCCTGTGCCAGTATACCCAAGGTTATTCCCTGCTTCTCGTGAGAGAACAGAAAAAATGGTTTGCTCACATCTGGGAGGGGCTAACATCAAAGCCTTTTTGAGTCCTTCAAAGGCTCGTGTAGCTCCTTTATTCCATCACAGGTGTTTCTGATCTGTGGCTATTAGTGCATACAGTGGTTGGACAAGCAATCCATAATTATAAATCCACAACTGGCACCACCCTGTCACACTCAAAAAGGGTCCGTAATTCTTTTACAGTTTGAGGTTTTGGAGTTTGGCATACAGCCTCCTTTCGAACCTGTCCCAGGGTCCTCTGCCCTGCACTAATTTCATAGCCCAAATAAGTTACTTGTTGCTGTATCATCTGGACTCTCTTCTGTGATACCCGGTATCCTTGGAGCCCCCAAAAGTTCAATAAACTTACAGTTCAGGTTATGCACATTTCCTTTGTTCTGGTGGCGATCAAAATGTCATCCACATATTGTAGCATCTGTCCTTCATCAGATCGGGCTTCCCAAGATTCAAGATCTTTAGCAAGCTGATTTCCAAATATTGCTGGGCTGTTCTTAAATCCTTGTGGCAGCACGATCCATGTGAGCTGGGTTTTACATCTAATTTTAGGGTTCTCCCATTCAAATGCAAATATTGTCTGCCTGGCTTCATGGAGAGGGAGGCTAAAAAAGGCATCCTTTAAATCTAGAACAGTAATCCAAGTCAAATCAGGTGTTAATGCAGTCAGAAGGGTGTATGGGTTTGCTACCACTGGGTAGAGGTCCTCGGTTATTTTGTTTATAGCTTGTAAGTCCTGAACCACCCGATATAACCTGTTCAGCTTACGGATGGGCAATATAGGGGTGTTATAACTGGACTCACATTCCTTTAATAACCTGATTTGTTGGAATTTCTCTTTTACAGGCCGAAATCCCTCCCTGTCTTCCCTTTTCAAAGGATATTGTTTTATCCTTACCAGCTTTTCTCCTTCTTTGATTTTTACATTGATGGGTGGAGCATTTTTGGCTCTTCCAGGTATATCAGTAGCCCATACCCTGGGATACACTTGGTTCACGAATTCTTCATTAATCTTGCCTTCTGTGGGAAGAGTTGCTAAAAGCAAGCCCATTATTTGCATATATTGCTGATCATTTACCTCCAGAGTAATTTCTCCTTTTTCAAATCTGATTACCGCACCCATTTGTTCCAACAGATCCCTTCCCGAAAGAGGTTTTGGGGAATTGGGCATATATAAAAATTTATGAATACCTACTTGTTTACCTTATTTGTATTTCAAAGGTTCACAAAAATATGCTTTTTCACTTTGGCCAGTAGCTCCCTTTACTACTACATAATTGTTACTTAATGACATTAATGTTTGACTGAGGACTGAAAATGTTGCTCCTGTATCTACCAAAAATTCCACTTGTTTTTGTTCTTTCCCTAGCTTCATTATAACCAGTGGATTTGCTAGGGTAGATTCCCCGGGTCCCCGTCAGTCCTTTTCAACATTTGCTACTGTCCGATTCCCCTTCTGCCCACTTCCTCTGTGTCTTTCCTGACATTCATGTTTCCAATGTCCTTTTTTTCCACACCTTGTGCATTGATCTCTCTCTAAAGGCTTTCGAAGTCTTCCAACCCTTTCAGCTTCCCTACTTTCTTGCAGTGCTGCTACTATACGCCTATACTTTCATCAATCTTCCTCTTCTCTGTTACTGAATACTCTCCAAGCTTCATCTAACAATGTTTCCAAATTTCTACTTTCTGTTGCTCTCAGTTTCTGTGACTTCCTTCAAATAACATTTGCTGACTGACCTATAAATAATGACTGAGGAACATCTAAACAACCAACAAGCGGATCAAGCTGCTAAGATTAAAGTAGCTGAGGTGGACTTGGACTGGCAACATAAAATGAACATTTCCTAGCTCGGTGGGCCCATGATGCTTCAGGGCATCAAGGCAGAGATGCAACATATAAATGGGCTCACGATCGAGGAGTGGACTTAACTATGGACACTATTTCACAGGTTATTCTTGAATGTGAAACTTGCGCCAAAATCAAACAAGCTAAACGGTTAAAACCTTTATGGTATGGGGGCGATGGTTAAAGTATAAGTATGGAGAAGCTTGGCAGATTGATTATATTATACTTCCACAAACCCACCAAGGTAAGCCCTATGTACTTAAAATGGTGGAAGCAACCACTGGATGGTTAGAAACATATGCCGTACCTCATGCTACAGCCCAAAATACTATCTTGGGCCTTGAAAAGCAAGTCCTTTGGCAATATGGCATGCCAGAAAGAATTGAATCAGACAATGGTACTCATTTCAAAAACAGTCTTATAGACAATTGGGCCAAAGAACATGGTATTGAGTGGGTATATCATATTCCATATCATGCACCAACCTCTGGGAAAATTGAAAGGTACAATGGTTTGTTAAAAACTACACTAAAGGCACTTGGTGGTGGAACCTTTAAAAACTGGGATTCACATTTAGCAAAAACCACTTGGTTGGTCAACACTAGGGGATCAACCAATCCAGCCAGGCCTGCCCAATCAGAAATTCTACGGACTGTAGAAGGAGATAAAGTCCCTGTAGTACACATGAAAAATATGTTAGGAAAGGCAGTCCGGGTTACTCCTGTCTCAGGCAAAGGCAAACCTATTCGTGGGATTGTTTTTGCCCAAGGACCTGGCAGCACCTGGTGAGTGATGCTTAAGGATGGAGAAGTCCGGTGTGTACCTCAAGGGAATTTGATTTTAGGTTAAAATATTCAATACTGAATTGCATGATGTGAATTGCCATACTAACAGTGTTTAATAAGTGTCTTTCAGACCAAGACTGTGGTGATGAAACCAGAGCTAGTGTCTTCAAACTCCATCTGACAACTTCAACAAGTTGATGCCTTTAACCCACAGTGGTCATGAGATGCACTAAATGTACCATTTTTCCTGCCCTGGGAGACTGTTGTGATAAATGAACTTAATGAACTTTGTCAAAGGATGATCCACGGACTAAGAGAATGATGAATTATACCTGTGTATATATGTACATATATATATATATATATAGTAGCAGTGATTAATTAGATTGTATTGATAAGGTTTAAGTATTCAGTGAATGGCATATTATAAGGGGTGGAATGTCCTGGTTTTGTTAAAAACAAGTTTCTCTTGTAGTGAATTTTCCTGTCAGCCTAAGCCTTCTTACTAACTGCACTTTCCTGAAAGTTAGATACATGTTTTGGTAGACATAGCAATGGTATGCAAGGCCATTGATAATGATATATCCTGTGAGATGTGCAAACAGGAGATGACCGAAACTGACCAACTGAGTATTCCATCCCATTCACGTGAATACTTCATATAAAAGTGTGAGATCACGAGGATCTCGTCCCTTTTTCCTTATGGCCGACATTAGGAGAGGACCTTGCGAGTCATCCCTGTGAACTGAGGCCTAGTGACAGACTGAATCCAGTTCCAGTTGGCTGCAGAGTCCAGTCCAGGACTTCCGGGTGCTGGTTCTACATCCGCCGGAGCAGTTCCCGGGACTTTCAAGATTGGTTTTGTATATTTTGTATTATTTTCTCTATTTTTATTAGTAGCATTAGTAAAACATTTTTAATTTTTCCAACTCTCTTCTCTCTGTCCTTTCCCTCCCAATCACCTGTCCTTAGTGGGAGGGGGGGAGAGGGAGGGGCTAAAGGAGGAAAACGGGGGGAGAAGGGGTTAACAATACATCTGCCATGGTTTTATTGTCACCCTGCAATCAAACCTCGACACCAAGAAAGCCTGACAGAACCCGACAAGTCCTGACAGATCCCGACATATCCTGGCAGGGCCTGAGAGTCTAAAAGAACCTGAAAAAGTCTGACAGAGCCCGACAGTGCCTTACAGAGGCCGACATGGCCCTACAGACCCTGACAAAGCCTGACAGAGCCTGACAGAGCTTGACAGAGCCCAACAAAGCCAAAAAGAGCCCAACAAAGCCCGACAGGTCCTGATAAGCCTGACAGTGACTATCAAAGCCTGACAGAGCCCGTCACAGCCTGACGGATCCCGACAAAACCTGATGAAGCCCGACAGAGCTTGACAGACCCTGACAGGGCCTGACAGAGTTTGACAGTGCCTGACAGTACACAACAAAGCCAGACAGCCTGACAAAGTCTGACAGGGCCTGACAGAGTCTGACAGACCCCGACAAAGCCTGATGAATCCTGACAGAGCGTGACAGACCCCAACAAGGCCTGACAGAGTTTGACATTGCCTGACAGAATGTGATAGACCCCGACAAAACCCGACAGTTTGACAGTGCCTGATAGTACCCAACAAAGCCAGACAGAGACCGACAAAGCCCGACAGGGCCTGACAGTGTCTAAAAGTGCTTGACAAAGCCCGAAAGAGCCCAACAAGGCCTGACAGACCCTGACAGGGCCTTTCAGAAGCCAACAGAGATCAACAGAACTTGAAAGGGCAGGACAGAGCCTGACAGGGTCCAACAAAACCTGACAGAGCTTGACAAAACCTGACAGTGCCCAACGGACCCTGAAAAAGCCTAACAGAGCTGGACAGAGCCTGAGAGAGCCCGACAGGGCCTGACAGAGGCTGACATGGCCCTATAGTCCCTGAAAAAGCCCGACAGGTCCCAACAGAGCTTGACAGAGCCCAAAAAGGCCTGACAGAGTTCCACAAAGCCTGACAGAGCCTTACAAAGCCAGACAGAGTCTGACAGAGCCTGACAGGTCTGGCCACCTTCTTGGCTGAGGATGCCTATTGACCGAGGGTTCCCCCCCCCTTGCTACACCAACTCGGGGGAGGTGAACGTGAGGACTGACCGTGCCCTGGGGGCTGGGCGGAGGATGTGACTCTGCACCTTGGCACCAACCTAGGTGCATAGATGAGGGCAGGCATAGTGGGGTCAGAGCCTGTGCCCTATTGAAAGCTCTGGATCTGGGGTGCAACTGCCACAATTTCTTAGCAGGATTCTTAATTTTCTCAATTGGCAACGCTATAGCAGCTAAACCTATTTGCAGGCCAGTCATGTTTTTAACAGGACATTTTATTCAATTACATTTTAAACCTTTATAAAGAGTCATAAAAAATAAAAGTAACAAAAAGGAGATAAGAAGTCTATATTTTATCAGAAGTGAAAATTATTTAAATTACTATTAACAGAACAATTCACACCAAACAGCATTAAGCATTTACTGGTGCATTAAATAAATAAATAATAGTTTAAATTAAAACATTTAATCAAGTGCTAACCTTTGCAAAGCTTCCTGTACTTTGTCGTCAAGGCTATATACTCATAGACAACAAGGACCTTTTTGTCCAGAAAATCAGTTTTGAAGAGCAGAGGAAGCAGCCCACTAACTGTGACTCTAACAAACTGTCATTCTGTGTTGTACCTTCCAAAAAAAAAAAAAACTGGATTATTTAGAGGACGCAGATATGGCAAATTAAGGGAATCACTCTGGCACTAAAGAACCACCATGCATTTTACTATAATTTAAATGTGTTGGAGATTACTACTATAAATAACAAGGGACAGTTTTCTCCTTCATCTTATCAACTTGTGTCCATCTATTTCCTAATAGTCAACAAAGTGCAATACCTTTTGCTTTTCATGCAATAGAAAACCACAAGCTTAGAAAGCCAGAATTGTTACAGGGGTGAAGATCAGATCTTTCTCAGGAAGGAGGGATGACATGAGCATGGCTGGACACCCAGGTTGGACCAGGGAGCTGCAGGAGCAGGGCTGCTCCATGCTGAGGGAGGCATGCAAAGCACAGCATCACGTGTAGAGTGCTATTTTGGGGAGCAGAAGTGTGTCCAGGTTCCTCTTCCCATGGTCCTCTCCTCTTTGCTATTTCTCATTCTTCCTGAGTAAATTGGCTTAATGACATCTGCCATTAACTGCGAGAGCTGATTTTCCTCTCTCCCTTTCATCACCCAGCAGCCCCTCAAGAGATCAAAAAATGCTGATTCCTGATGTTTACTGTAGATGGCATTTCTACTAGCTCTCTGATATTCTTAATGACATGTCAGTCAAAGAGGGAAGACACACCAGTTTGTTCATATTTCTGATCCACACAGCCATGTTGCGGGGAGAGTAATTTAGGGTTCTGCTTGCTGCAGAACAATGTTTAGATTTCTTAAGGAGAAGCATGACTTAAAAGAGTTCGGTGGCAGGTTCACTCTATTATTTACTGCATGGGGGAAATATGCCAAGCCAAATGCTGCTTACCTTCTCTCCAGGTGCCTGTATCCATTCATGAAGCAAACTTTCAGGCGTCTTCTCCCCCCCATCCCCCCCGATAACCGTTCACTCCAGGGGCTGTGTCTTGGAGCTCCGGAGACGAACTTTCAGAGGAGACTGTATCTGTTGCAGCGCAAACTGTCAGAATTCTTCTCTCCTTGATAACCGTTCACTCCAGAATCTGTATTTTAGAACTCTAGAGGCAAACTTTCAGGTGAGGAACTGTATGCAGAGCAGACTTTCAGGAGACAAAATTCTTAGAAAATAAAAAAATTAATGGAGTAGAATAGCAGAAGGGCTGCCTCAAGCTGGGTACCTGCACAGAGGACCACCCGAGCATAGAAAACTACAAACTTTTATATCTTTACAGATCATTCACACCAAGATCCAGTCCAATAGCAAAATTTCACCACCAGGTCCTTTGCTCCCCATTGAACCCTTTTTCTCTGATTCCACGTGAGCCTTTGTTTTGTTCAGTTGTAGACATTGGTTTTGGTCCATATCCTTGAATGTGGTGTTTTGTCTGGATAAATCCTTTCTTCTCAGCAAAGTGAAAAATGCAAGTTAGACTTTATCTTGCAAGCATTTAGTGTAGTCTGCAATTGCCCTTGGTAAAATTTTAGCAAATCTAGTCTACCAAGTAACATGAATCAAGGAGTATATTAAAAATCATACAACCTTATATTTCTAAATAATCCATTACATTCACTATGCATCTACTTAAGCTAAATGACTAATATTGAACTTAAATTGGGTTCATCCACTGACCTGTGAGTAGTAAAACCATTGCCATACAGCTCACTTATTTAGCAGAGCCACTGTGCTCTGTCACAGGAGGGGCAGGATGTAGCATCAAATCCACAGCGCAGCCCAGTGTCCCATGCACTTTTCTAATTACTGCCAGACAGTTTAAAATTTATATATACTACATCTACTAGACCATTTTCCTTTCAGTGTCACGGGTGCTGTTTCCATTTAAAGCATGGTTCATTTTGTTATTGTTTAACCCAGTCCTCCGTACTATTACATTTTTCCATATTAAATGATTTTGGACCATCTTTACTGAAGCACACAGGGAATCCTGCTGTTTTACCCTGGTTGCTGACTATCATCTTATACATGGAGAATGTGCTTTGTAAAAGCTGCTGGAGCAGCCAGAAAGTTTACTACAGAAGTACCTAAGGCATTTCCAAGGAGCAAGGACCATAATCCCTCCCTGGCATGGCAAAGCAGGATGACAGCAACACCAAGGCCTCATCTGGTTCAAAGAAAAATCTATATCTCTTTATATGATTTCTACAATGGAACCTTAATAGCATTGTAAATAATTGCAAGCATTCTTTGGAGAATCACAGAATGGTTGGGGTTGGAAGGGACCTCTGGAGATCATCTAGTCCAACCCACCTGATAAAGCAGGTTCATCTAGAGCAGATCACACAAGAATGCATCCAGCCAGGTTTTGTAAGTCTTCAGGAAGGAGTCTCTACAACTTGTCTGGGCAGCCTGTTCCAGTGCTCTGCCACTCTCAAAGTAAAAAAGTTTCTCCTCATATTCAGATGGAACCTCCTATGTTTCAGTCTGTGCCCGTTGACCCTCATCCTATCATTGGGCATCACTGAAAAGAATCTGGTCCCATCCACTTAACACCCACCCTTGAGATATTTATAAGCATAAATAAGATCGCCTCTCAGCCTTCTCCAGGCTGAACAGACCCAGCTCTCTCAGTCTCTCTTCACAAGAAAGATGCTCCAGACCCCTAACCATCTTTGTAGCTCTCTGCTGAACTCTCTCCAATAATTCCTTGTCCTTCTTAAACTGTGGAGCCCAGAACTGAATGCAGTACTCCAGATGCGGCCTCACCAGAGCAGAGTAGAGGGGGAGGATAACCTCCCTCAACCTGCTGGTCACACTTTTCCTAATGCACCCCAGGATACCATTTGCCTTCTTGGTCACAAGGGTACACTGCTGGCTCATGGTCAACCTGTTGACCACCAGGACTCCCAGGTCCTTCTCTGCAATGCTGCTTTCCAGCAGGTCAACCCCTAATCTGTACTGGTGCCTGGGGTTATTCCTCCCTAGGTGCAGGACCCTACACTTGCCTTTGTTCAGTTTAATTAGGTTCTTCTCTGCCCAGTCTTCCAGATCTCACTGAATGGCAGCACAGCCCTCTGGTCTATCAGCCACTCCTTCCAGTTTTGTATCATCAGTAAACTTGCTGAGGGTACACTCAGTCTCTTCATCCAAGTCATTAATGAATAGGTTAAACAAGACTGGAATAGGTTGAACAAGACTGGAATAGGTTGAACAAGACTTGCCATAGGCAGTCCTATTGCTTTATTGTTTCTGGACTTGTTGTTTCAGAGACCACAGAAACAGAGCCGATGAGTGAAAAGGGTGGTAAAAAATAAGTGTTTCAGAGATGACCAAAATTCAAGTGTTCATAATTCAAGTCAAATAATGTTAGCCAAACAAAGGTAGGAGAAAATCTTTAAACACACTGTTTCAGTGTTTTAGAAGTGTAAAAATTATAATATTTAATTTGAGACAAAACTAACACATTTGGTAGCTCCAAGGTAAAATTTTTCTTCTTATTACACCTTCACACAGAATCACAGAATCACAGAATGTTAGGGATTGGAAGGGACCTCGAAAGATCATCTAGTCCAATTCTCCTGCCGGAGCAGGAACACCTAGATGAGGTTACACAGGAAGGCATCCAGGCAGGTCTTGAATGTCTCCAGAGTAGGAGACTCCATAACCTCCCTGGGCAGCCTGTTCCAGTGTTGTGTCACCCTTACTGAGAAGAAGTTTCTTCTCAAATTTAAGTGGAACCTTTTGTGTTCCAGTTTGTACCCAATACCCCTTGTCCTATCATTGGTTGTCACCGAGAAGAGCCTAGCTCCATCCTCGTGACACTCACCCTTTATATATCTGTAGACATTAATGAGGTCACCCCTCAGTCTCCTCCAAGCTAAAGAGCCCCAGCTCCCTCAGCCTTTCCTCATAAGGGAGATGCTCCAGTCCCTTAATCATCTTTGTTGCCCTATGCTGGACTCTCTCCAGCAGTTCCTTGTCCTTCTTGAACTGAGGGGCCCAGAACTGGACACAATATTCCAGGTGTGGTCTCACCAGGGCAGAGTAGAAGGGAAGGAGAACCTCTCTCGACCTACTAACCACCCCCATTCTAATACACCCCAGGATGCCATTGGCCTTCCTGACCACAAGGGCACAGTGCTGGCTCATGGTCATCTTGCTGTCCACCAGGACCCCTAGGCCCCTTTCCCCTACACTGCTCTCTAATAGGTCATTCCCCAACTTATACTGGAACCTGGGGTTGTTCCTACCCAGATGCAAGACTCTACACTTTCCCTTGTTATATTTCATTAAATTTTTCCCTGCCCAACTCTCCAGCCTGTCCAGGTCTCGCTGGATGGCGGCACAGCCTTCTGGCATATCAGCCACTCCTCGTAGCTTGGTGTCATCAGCAAACTTGCTGATAGTACACTCTATTCCCTCATTCAAATCACTGATGAATATATTGAATAATATAGGCCCCAGTACTGACCCTTGAGGCACTCCACTAGATACAGGCCTCCAACTAGACTCTGCCCCATTGACCACGACTCTCTGGCTTCTTTCCTTCAGCCTGTTCGCAGTCCACCTCACTACCTGATCATCTAGACCGCACTCCCTCAGTTTAGCTGTGAGGATGATGTGGGAGACTGTGTCAAATGCCTTACTCAAGTCAAGGTAGACCACGTCCACCGCTCTGCCATCATCCATCCATCTTGTTATGTCCTCATAAAAGTCAATGAGGTTGGTCAAGCATGACTTCCCCTTGGTGAAGCCATGTTGACTGCCCCTAATGACCCTCTTATCCTTGATATGCCTTGAGATGGCACCAAGGATACGTCATTCTATCAGTTTCCCAGGGACGGAGGTGAGGCTGATCAGTCTATAGTTACCCAGGTCCTCCTTCTTGCCCTTTTTGAAGACTGGAGTGACATTTGTTTTCTTCCAGTCCTCAGGCACCTCTCCCGTTTGCCAACACTTGGCAAAGATGATGGATAGTGGTCCAGCAATGACCTCAGCCAGCTCCCTCAGCACCCGCGGGTGCATCCCATCCGAACCCATGGATTTATGGATGTCCAGATTGCCTAACTGCTCCCTAACCCAGTTCTCATCAACCGAGGCAAACTCCTCCATTGTCCTGCCTTCCTCTGGGGCCTCAGCGATATGGGGCTCCTCAGGACAGCCTCCGGCAGAGTAGACAGAGACAAAGAAGGTACTTAGTAACTCTTCCTTCTCTATCTTCTGTCACCAGGGCACCCACCTCATTCATCAGTGGGTCTACATTGCTTCTGGTGTTAGTTTTATCTGCCACGTATTGGAAAAAGCTCTTCCTGTTGTCCTTGATCCCTCTCAACAGGTTTAATTCTAAGGAGGCCTTAGTTTTCCTAGTTGCCTCCCTATACCCTCTGACAACAGCCTTATATTCTTCCCAAGTGGCCAGCCCCTCCTTCATGATCTATGAACTCTCCTTTTCCACTTGAGCTTACCTAGCAGTTCCCTGTTTAACCACGCAGGTCTCCTGGTTCCCTTCCTTGACTTCCTACATGTGAGGATGTTCTGATCTTGTGCCTGGTAGAAACAGTCCCTGAACACTAACCAACTATCTTGGGCCCCTTTACCTTCAAGCATCCTTGCCCATGGGATTTCCCCCAGCAATTGCCTGAAAAGGCCAAAGTTTGCCTTACTGAAATCCAGGGTTGCAATTCTGCTTGCTATCCTGCTCCTACTACATGAGATCCTGAACTCCACCATCTCATGGTCGCTGCAACCAAGGCAGCCCTCTAACTTTACCGCTTCAACCAGACCCTCCTTGTTAGTGAGGATGAGGTCCAGCAATGCACCTCTTCTAGACGGCTCCTCCACCCTTTGCATCAGAAAGTTATCGTCAATGCACTGGAGGAACCTCCTAGACTGTGTCTGGCCGGCCGAGTAGTCCTTCCAACAAACATCAGGGAAGTTAAAATCCCCTACCACAACCAGGGCCTGTGATTGTGAGGCTGCTCTCAACTGTCTGTAGAAGGTCTCATCAACTTCCTCACCCTGATCTGGTGGCCTGTAATAGGCGCTCACAATAGTATCACCCTTGCCAGCCTACCCCTTAACTTTCACGCACAGACTCTCAACTCGCTCCTCATCCGTGCCTGGACAATACTCAATACATTGTAGTTGCTCTCTCACATAAAGAGCAACTCCACCACCACGCCTGGCTGGCCTGTCTTTCCTGAAAAGGACATAGCCATCCATGACCACAATCCAGTCATGTGAGCTGTCCCACCATGTCTCCGTAATTGCCACTAGGTCATAATCTCCTGCCCTAACACAGGTTTCTAACTCTTGCTTATTCTCCATGCTGCACACATTGGTGTACAGGCATTTCAGAGAGTGAGCTGAGCACACCGATTTCACCCCAGGGATATGGGGGGCCTCACAGCCTTCATGAACTCTAGAGTGATTCCCTACTGATGCAAGCCCAGCTACCACCCCATCCCCCTTCGAGTCTAGTTTAAAGCTCTCCAAATGAGCCCTGCTAATTCCTGTCCCAGTATCCTTTTGCCCCTGCGAGATAAACCTTTTCCACGTATCACTGTCCGAACTGGTGTCTTGTAAAACCAGCCGTTATCAAAGTACCCAAAGCCCTGCCTGTAGCACCAGTCCTGTAGCCAATTGTTTAGGGACTGGATTTTTCTATTCCCTCCCATATCATCACCCAAAACTGGAAGGAGGGAAAAGAAAATCACTTGAGCCCCAGACTCTTTTACCATCCATCCCAAGGCCTTGAAATGTTTTTTCATTCTCGTCAGATTGCGAGATGCAGCTTCCTCCCCATCTGTCTGGAAGATCAGCAGTGGGTAGTAGTCTGTTGGGTGCACCAGGTTGGGGAGCATCCTGGTGATGTCCCTGATCCAGGCTCCAGGTAGACTGCACACTTCCCTACGATGAAGGTCAACTCTGCAGATTTGGCCCTCCTTCCCTCTCAGAAGGGAATTGCCTACTACAATTAACCTTCTTTCCTTCTTATCTGAGGTGGTCTTGAGACATGGGGTCAACTACCTCTTTCTATGTGACCTCATAGGTGGGCCTTGCACCACATCCTCACCTACCTCCTCTTCAAGATCCAGGACCTCAAACCTATTACGGAGGGGCACCTGAGGAAGCAAAGCAGGTAGGGAGGGGGGTTGCACACGGCCCCAAACTGGAACTAGCTTCCAACCCTCGTCATCTTTCCTGTCCCCTACCTCTGCCCGACAGCGACAGGGCAGGGGCTGTCTCAGGTCTTCTCCCTCTGCTCGACAGGTCAAAGGGTTCATCACCTTTTGGGGAGTATCCCTGTGGCAGAATGCAAACCCCCCTTTCTCCCCCTCCTCCCTCCTTCATCATGGAAGGAGTAGGCACATCCCCCTCTCTCTCTGTGTGAGGCTAACAGCTTCTTTTGTTTGGCCCAGAGCACCCTGGTCAGGGCCATTAGAAGGGAGTACCGAGGCGCCAGTGAGCCGCTGGGCACCTGTGACCAGTGTGGGGGATGTTTGGAGGCTTCAGGGGCACCCCACACATGGTGTGGGGGTGCAGAGAAGCTTCTAGAATGCCTACAGTCAGGTCTGATCAGCCAGTATAAAAACGGGACTCTCTCATCGAGACTGGGCCCATTGTCGCCGGTCTCTCGGAGCGCGAGTTGAAGAGGCTACCGCCGAGAGCCCCCCCCTCCCCGGGATGGAGACTCCACTTGCCTTGCCGCCACGTGTGTGAGTAAAACTTCTCGCAAGATTGCGAGTATATTTATCCTTTCCGTGCACATATGCACGTGTAACTTCCCGTGCTTAATACAAGCACGTATAACTTTATTTCCTCGCACAATCGCGAGTGTAACTTTATTTCCTCGCACAATTGCGAGTGTATTATAAATTTATCCTCGCACAATCACGAGTGTATTTTCCTCCCGTGCTTCCACATAAGCACGTGTAGTATTCCGTGCACATTCGCACGTGTAAGTAAATTAACCCTCGCAGAATTGCGAGTGTATTATAAATTTACGCTCGCGGAATCGCGAGCGTACGCTTTACCTGTATCTCTTTAAGAATAATCCCGCACTGTGTTCAGGCAAGTGTGTACTCCTCTGGGACTCAGGGGTGGTTCCGGCATTGTTTTGGGTGAAGTCACATGCATGTACTCTGTGGGCCGCCTGTTGTACTAGTTGCTGCCCCTTAATAATTTTCCTCAACTGATACCCGAACCTATATTTAAGTCACTTTTGGAGTGCTAAAACCCTGTTTCTCACCGGTTTAATAAAAGTTGTTTTGGACCCTGTTGTCCCTTAAACTAACCTCGGGATGCCTCCGTGACAATCCCCCTGGAGCCTCTCTGAGTGTCACACCAGGGAGTTACTCCACCAGTTGATTTCCTTTTCACACTCCCTGATGGTCCTCAGTGTCTCAATCATCTCCTCCTTAAGCTTTGCAACCACGTAGAGCAGATCTTGCACCTGCTCATACCTCACACAGGTGGGATGCTGGCCATTGTCATCCGGCAGCAACAGGCTCTGACACTCCCTGCAGCCAGAAACCTGAATAGCCACGGTTCGGGGCAGACAGTCTGTCTGAGTTGCTACAGTCTTCTTCAGACAAGCTCTCTTTCTGGTCAAGACCATGGTCAGCAACAGTATGAGACAGTGGCAATAGGTGAGAGAGTCTAACTAGCAAAAGGTGACAGCCTCTACACCCTAGTGCACGAGTTACCACACCCGCTGCTGCAGCACAGCGTGGGTGCTACTCACCCGTGTCACAAGCTGATTGCCCCTTCCAGCACCTGGTGGGCAGTGATGCGTCGCTGCCCTCCTGGAGGCTTTTTCAAGACAAGGGGCAGGGGAGTGATCACCCTTGCCGCGGTAACGTCCACTCCACATCAGATGCTCTCGCAAGGGCTGCCGGGAGCTTCCGGGTCTCTCAAGAACGAAAGTGCCCGATTGAGAGAAAAAAAAAAAAAAACAAAAAAGGCTTCTCTGTACCTTGAAGATTTCGCTTAATCGGGACCCACCAAACTGCCTCCGGTCAGCTGATCTCAGGAACTGAGTGCTGGAGAAAAGAGGACATCCAAATCTGTTCTTCCCCTACCTACCTGCTTTGGCAACTGAAACACAGTTCAGTCCAAGCTTTCATTACTCAGGCCTTTCATATTCCTTTCCCACTGTTCCTATTGTCCGCATCAGTACTTTTACAACAGTTAAAAGTTCTAACCAAGGCGTAGGTTCCTCATCATGTGAGCCTCAACAAATATATAAGAAGACAAGGGACCATATCAACTTTTTTTCACTAAACAGCTTTATCAAACAGTGGGAAAAAGTGAAGAGAAATCAAGATAGGGAGCACTAACAAAGTTTTACTTCTATATATCCATGCTTGAATTATGACTTGATCACTTGATAATGTTTTCTATAATATGTAAGCCAATATCAGCTATGACCCCATTTGTCTTTATCTGATAACCGCATCCTCATTGATATCTCAGAAGAGACAACCTTCAAGAGTAACTTCAAGCCCATGGGTCCCTTCCAAAGGTGCACTGCACACTTTTATATTCTGTACCTTCTGGATTTACCAAACAGAGGCTCAGTTCTTCAGGAGCTGCAGAGGATGAAGAATATAAAATCAGGGAGAAAGAAAAAAAAAATATATAAGGAAGCAGAAGCTACAGAGACTTAGACTATCTGTCATTAGCCATCGATCCCTTTCCCTGACCACATCAAATCTATTTGTAAACCAGAGATGATAGGACTGTGTCCCGTCCCAACAGACGGGATGATGGATGAGTTAACTCTAGACGTGACACGTGCCCTGACTCAACAGATGAGACCAGGTGTGAGTTAACTCTGGGTTCATTCTGCGCGGTTATGTGAAGTGAATGACAGACAATCACCTCTGGGGTCCAATTCAATTGTGAGTTTTACTAAAAGTACTTGTTGGAATATTGATTACAGTGAATGGTGACTTGGCAAAAGTATAACAGAACTTATCAACACATTAACAGCGAAAGTCCTACTACGAGCAATATATTGGCAACCATCAGTAGCTATAATATGAAATTTAACCAGAAATCAACAGCAGAGCTTAAAGATGGTGTTATCCTTATATGTTCAAAAGGGAAAGAGAGGAAGAGAGTGGTAGGGAAGGAAGAAAACTAAGGTATAAGGGAGAAAGAAAGAGAGCAATATATATATACTGAAGGAGAGACAGAGAAGTGGGGGTATAGAAAAAAGGAGAGAAGGGCGGAGAGAAAGGAAGAAAGAAAAGAGTGAGGGATCCAGTCTCTTACAACCCCGCAGTGTGGATGACAGGACTTGTACGATGATGTGTGGCCTCGGTGTTCCACGGCGAGGATGCTGGGGTCAGGAGCGCAGCGTCCTCTAATGTCTGGTTCAGAGTGAGGGTCCTCAGGGTGCTGGTATTCTCTTGGTGAGGCCTAGCTGGTATTCCCTTGGTGAAGACTGGTAGGCCCTGGTGAAGCTGGTGTTCCCTCCCAGATCATGCTGGTTTTGGTGGGCTTTTTATAGCTCCCAGAGTAGAGGAAAGTCCGGGAGGGGGGGAAGTGGTGATTGCGAAAGAGAGACAAGTCTGGACAAGTCCTGGGCCATGATAAAGGGGTCTCAGCTTTTCCCCTTTGTTTGCCAAGCCGGACATATCAGGAGATGGGGCTATGTGCCCTCCAGCACATCCTCCATCTCCGGTTGTTCAGCCGGTCTGATCTGTGGCTCGTTAGCTTGTCGATCGCAGTTCCCCCTGCTCTGAATGTGTCTTCTTCTGGCTGAACTAGTCACAATGTTTTCAACCATGATCCTTATCAATGCTCAGCAGACTGTAACAAGCATGGAAGAGGATTTATCTTTATCTGAAATGTTAATTACTGGTATGGATCTCTATGAGGCTCTGTTACCTCTCCCTCACTATGAAGCTGATTCACAAAGCCACACCATGAACCACATCCCTTGGGTGGCCAGGCAAAACTCCTATTCCTTTAAAAAGTCAAGTGTTTTCATCCCATATCAAAATGAAAACTAGATCTACAACATTTCTGAGAGAAAAAGGCAGAATAATGCAGTCTGATCCTTTGTTTAAAATAATTTTCAGAAAGACAACAATTCTTGTCTCTGCCTCCTTTGGAAAAGGGTCTGAAATCCAGATCTCCCACACTTTGAGTGAGCACTCTGTTCTCCAATTTACCCATGCTGAAACAGGTATGCTCATGTGCCCAGTGAGACACAAGCGTACTCCAGGCTTTGCAAGAAAACCCCAGCATGCAGACAAGCAGCCCTGGTGCCACTGTTACTGTTGAAGGATTCAGGTCTCAGGGTGTCTTGCAGCAAAAACAGTGTCAAGGTTATAGGGCATGCTGCAGAACAGATACAGACATCATCCTGCTTAGACTCTATGAAGCTGAAGAGCTTCAAACAGGTATTCTTTGGGCAAGAGAGAGACACATTTCCCACTTTTTTTTTTCTTTCAATAAAAATATTTCACTGAAACAAACAATAAAAACTCAACTGGTTCTAGCTACCACAGAGAACAACCCTGCCTCTTGCCTGCAGTGGTGTGGTGGGTTGACCTTGGCTGAACACCAGGTGTCCACCAAGCTGCTCTATCACTCCCCCTCCTCAGCAGGATAGAGTGGGGGAGCAAATAAGATGAAAAAAACTCATGGATCAAGACAAAGGCAGTTTAATAAAGCAAAATCAAAGGAGTATTTCATCAGAAAAATATTAAACTCTTCTACTGTTCTCCCTTTGTGAAAGTGAAATTCCAGGAAAATCTACCTGATTTCATAAGACTCTTCAGTTTTAATGGAAATGGTTGAAATTTCTCCTTCCAGTGAAGAGAAGCTACTAAATTAATGTATACTGTGATTACGTTACAAAGAATGTATCCATCATTAACCAGTGACATGATAAATGCTTCTTAATCACCTGCAAAATGAGGAGATATTTTTCAAGTTTTAGATCCTCCTGCATGACAAGATGGAGACAGCAGTTTAAGTAATACATTGTCTAGAATCAGGATGCTTAGCTTATATTTAACTAGAAATTAAAAGATATACTGTAAGCAAGCTACTAATCAATTACTTCTGTAAGTGTGTACTAATTGCGCTTGTGTGAAGAGCTGTCAATGTGGAACCTCAGAAAAGACCCTCAGAAGCCCCCCCAAGAGACTGCAGTACCTGTAAAGAGACACTAGATGGCAGCAAAGGCCATGAAATAATTAACTTCATACTAACCTTATGTTTATGCAATTATTTCTTAGTACAGATGCATTTTATGTTAAAAATTTCCAAAAATTGTAATGAATATGCCATAATTGTGTGAATATAAACAACACAAGAGCATCCGGTCATTGGAGCACTTATGGTGGAGAATCTCCAGTGCTACCCCAGCGCTGCTAATAAAGAATGCCTAGTTAACAGTATAATTGACTATTCCTGTTAAGCTTATTTCTTTGTTTCAACAGATGGTTTTTCCATGTCCTGCAAAAAAAATGTCTTTCAGACAGGTTCTGTTTGGCATGAAACTCCAGAGGAAGTACACTAAGGCTGGAAACATCATATTTCAGAAAAGCATGTCTATTTAATACATTTGACTTAGCCCTACATAACTGCTTAAAATTTCATTCTAGTACATATATAAGACAAGCAGCTCAAAAAAATATCTGAGAAGGTAATTCCTGCTTCAGCAAGAGTATGACGTTGTCTTTGCTAGTTAAGAGCTAGCCAATCCAGTTTACCTTTCCATATACCCAGACCACTAGATACCATCTGGAATTTTCAAAACTCTCCCTACTCCGTACCCATCCCCCCTTTTCTTCCTTTTCACAGGCTGTGTCTTGTTCATCTGTCTCTTTACTAAGAAAAAACACTAAAGCCACATTCTTACTAATACTATTCTTAGCTTTTTTTTTCCCTCTGTAGGAATCACAGTTCATGTTGCCACAAAACATATTTACAGAAATTTAATTGCCAAATCAAGCTGTAGCTTGAACCAAGTTCCCAACAAGTTGAATGTGATAGTTACCTTTGTTTAGCCAGGCTACATACTATAGTCTAATATCCCATTGACCAACAGACACAAAAATGGGAGCTGATAGGGAACAGCAATGTTCAGAGCTCATGATAAAGCCATGGTAGAAGCAGTGAGATTCCAAACATTCAGCCCAGGTCAGACTCCAACCCCAATTAATTATTGAAGAAACTCTTCCCCAGAATGCAAACTTCACATTTTTTTCTTTCACTTCACACAACCATTCCTGAGAATGAGCTGTGACACCTTTTGCTGTGAAAAGCAAAGAAAGCTGTATCACCTGACACTAAGCATACTAAGCAAGATAAATCTGAAACTGGGTTATATTCTTTCAGTGCAAAATGCTTTGAAATATTTGTTGTAGAATCATAGAAGTATATAGCTCAAAGGGATTTGAAAAGCTTCTTCCCACTGTCTCAAGGCAGAATCAGCTGCTCTGGTGTCATAAATGAGAGATATTTCTCCCAATTGTTATTGAAGACTGGCATCCTATTCTTACAGTTCATCATCATTACCATTAGAAAGTGGTTCCCATTTTCAAATCAGAAACTTCTTCACTGCTGTTTACAAACTGTCATTCACTCTGTGGCAGTCCTGCAACACCAAAACATTTCACTGTTCCTTCCTCAGTCTCCAATTCCTTGGACTGAAAAGTCCTCAGTCTTTCACCATCAGATGTTATTTGCTGCATCCCTGAGGACTCTTATTGCTCATTTGAGGACTTTTTCCAGTTTGTGCCTGGCTTCTCTACAGTGGACTCAGTTCTTGAGCTGGCCAGTCCAGTCATAAGCTCAGTGCATCCTCCTACAGCTCATAGTGTTACCCCTAATGGCACTTCTCCCCCCCCTTCCCTGCAACTGGAAGATAACACTGTCTCATGTTCACCCTGTACCTAACTACATCCCCAGATCCCTTTCTGTCAAACTCCTGCCCATTCAGTCATTCCCTACCTGTGCCCATTCATCTCATTATTTCTGGGAAAGCAGTCTTGGACTTCCTTTACTGAGTTACACCATCCCTTTTCAGCCCAGATCTTTAACTCATTGAGATCCTTTAGAATTCAAATCCACTTATTCTTGGTGCCATCTCAAAGCATATCAAGAATAAGAGGGTCATTAGGGGCAGTCAACATAGCTTCATGTCATGTTTGACAAACCTCATCGCCTTCTATGAGGACATAACGAGGTGGATGGATGATGGCAGAACAGTGGATGTGGTCTACCTTGACTTCAGTAAGGCATTTGACACAGTCTCCCACAGCATCCTTACAGCTAAACTAAGGGAATGCGGTCTGGACGATCGGGTAGTGAGGTAGACTGCAAACTGGATGAAGGAAAGAAGCCAGAGAGTCGTGGTCAGTGGGGTGGAGTCCAGTTGGAGGCCTGTATCTAGTGGAGTGCCTCAAGGGTCAGTATTGGGGCCAGTATTATTCAATACATTCATCAATGACTTGGATGAGGGAATAAAGTGTACTGTCAGCAAGTTTGCTGATGACATCAAGCTAGGAGGAGTGGCTGACACACCAGAAGGCTGTGCTGCCATCCAGCAAGACCTGGGCAGGCTACAGAGTTGGGCAGGGAAAAATGTAATGAAATATAACAAGGGAAAATGTAGAGTATTGCAACTGGGTAGAAACAACTCCAGGCTCCAGTATAAGTTGGGGAATGACCCAAGAGCAGTGTAGGGGAAAGGGACCTGGGGATCCTGGTGGACAGCAGGATGATCATGAGCCAGCACTATGCCCTTGTGCCAAGAAGGCCAATGGCATCCTGGGGTGTATTAGAATGGGGGTGGTTAGTAGGTCGAGAGAGGTTCTCCTTCCCTTCTACTCTGCCCTGGTGAGACCACACCTGGAATATTGTGTCCAGTTCTGGGCCCCTCAGTTCAAGAAGGACAGGGAACTGCTGGAGAGAGTCCAGTGCAGAGCCACAAAGATGATCAAGGGAGTGGAGCATCTCCCTTATGAGGAAAGGCTGAGGGAGCTGGGGCTCTTTAGCTTGGAGAAGAGGAGACTGAGGGGTGACCTCATTAATGTTTATAAATATGTAAAGGGTGAGTGTCAGGAGAATGGAGTCAGGTTCTTCTCAGTGACAACCAATGATAGGACAAGGGGTAATGGATTAAAACTGGAACACGAGGTTCCACTTAAATTTGAGAAGAAACTTCTTCTCAGTGAGAGTAACAACACGGGAACAGGCTGCCCAGGGAGGTTGTGGAGTGTCCTACTCTTGAGACATTCAAAACCCACCTGGACACATTCCTGTGTAGCCTTATCTAAGTGTTCCTGCTCCCCCAGGGGGACTATACTAGATGATCTTCCCTAACATTCTGTGATTCTGTGATGTGCTCACAACACTCCCACTTCGGTGTCATCTGTAGATTTAATCATCCATCTCTACTTTATGAAAATGCTGAGTAGTGATGGACAAAAAACAACCTCAGCTCAGCCTCTAACTACAGTCTTCCATTTTGATTCTCCACTTTTCCAGTCTCCATGTTGACTAGGGCAGGTTTATTGCTAATGAGTTCATCTACACCTCCCCTCAAATTATAAACCCCCATTCCTGTCTTTCATATGTACTTACGGTGAGAGTGTTAGAAATATATCACTAAAGAGGGATGAGATTTTCTCAAACATTAACCATCATTCATAACTGGACGGAGCTGCAAAGACCTGTGCCCAAGGAACTTGCCAACCTAAATGAAGAAACCTCACATTAATCATAGAATTATAGAATGGTTTGGGTTGGAAGAAACCTTTAAAGTTCATCTAGTCCAAGCCCCCTACAATGAGCAAAGACATCTTCAAGTAGATCATGTTGCTCAGAACCCTGTCCAACCTGACCTTGAATGTTTCCAGGGATGGGGCAGCTACCACCTCCCTGGGTAATCTGTTCCAGTGTTTCACCACGCACATCATAAAAAATTTCTTCCTTAGATATAGGCTGAATCTACCCTCTTTTACTTTAAAACCATTACCCCTTGTCCTGTCATAACAGCCCCTGCTAAAATGTCTGCCCCCCTCTTTCTTATAGGCCCCCTTTAAATATTGAAAGACTGCAATAAGGTCTCCCCAGAGCCTTCTCTTCCCCAGACTGAACAAACCGCCAGGTAAAAATTCATGCTTCAGGATTAGACAAACTCTTGGAAAGTATTTTTTGCATCCTGCTGGTTGTGGAAGCGTTTTCCCTGCAAAAATCTGTTGAGATGCTTGAAGAAGTGGTAGTCGGTTGGCGAGAGGTCAGGTGAATATGTCAGATGAAGCAAAACTTCACAGCCCAATTCGTTCAATTTTGGAAGTGTTGGTTGTGTGATGGTCATTGTCATGGAGAAGAATTGTGCCCTTTCTGTTGACTAATGCTGGCTGCAGGCATTGCAGTTTTTGGTGCATCTCATCGATTTGCTGAGCATCCTTCTCAGATGGAATGGTTTCACTGGGATTCAGAAAGGTGTAGTGCATCAGACCAGCAGCAGACCACCAAACAGCGACTGTGACCTTTTTTGGGTTCAAGTTTGGCATCTCACTGGGTTAGGGACCATGGGGCATGTCTGTCACCAGTTGTTAAGAAAACTCCATGCCCCCGGTAACCATGATCTTACTGTTCACTTAACTGAATTCGATCTCCCCCAGTTAGGGATACACACCACATGTATTCCGTTTCAGATTCTTTGGGGAGGCGACCATACTCTCTCCCTAGTTTGGCCAGCTCGGTGGCAGTGTAAGGTGTTTGCTTAGTTGTAATGTGAGGGTCAGTATTCTCTTCATTTGCATAAAAATATTCTGTTTTCATTAAGGGTCTCATGTGTGGGTATTCCTCGTAACATTTTCTCGTCTCCTCCAGTTCTTTCTGAGGATAAATTTGATTTATTTGTCGGATACTTTTCTCCTCTAGCTCCTGTTCCCTCAGAACTCCTGTGTTCTTTAAACATTCCTCCTTTAGAATAGCTTTTAATGAGTGTTTTTCTTCCCTCTCTTTTTCTAATTGTTGTAAACAATTTTCTAATTTTTGTTCTAAATTGGAGGGTTTTTTTTGCAAAATTGGCACCAGATTTTCAAGGGATTCTATAATTTTGCTTTCATTACTACATCGCCTGAGGCGATCTTCAGTCGCTGTGACCAGGCTGGTTCCTAATACAGCACAGACTATAGCTTTGTCCTTATTTGATCTAAACTTAGACTTAGTAGAGAAATCACTCTGTCCACTACACTCTGTAAATTAGCCAAATTATCACGAGCCCAGTGTTCTCCGGGTATGGAGGATCGAGCTCCATATTTTGCTAAAAGTGTGTAGAACAAGTCTTGATCTTTCACTAACCAAAAATCTTGATCATCAGCCTTTTCAGTCATTCTTATTACGAAGGGACCAAACCCACTTTGGGAAGGCACAACTTAGTTACACAAACACACAGGATTGCTCCTTCACTCTCCCTAGCAGACAATTATCATCAACATGAGAACAACGCCCCTTTTTGCACTTTGAGATCTTTTGGTTTGATTCCGAGAGACAGAGCCCTCAACTTGAGTTTGGAGTGCTCTACACCAAGGTGTGTGTGGTGTGTGGGAAATCTGAATTGCCCCCCTTGCTATCTGGGCACCTCTCACCTTATCGAGTGTAGGGCCAGGTGCGGCTGGAGCGAAACGTCCTTCCCCTGTTACAGACCACACACTACCTGCACTCCGCTATTTTCTCAGAATCCTGTCCATGGCACCAATTTAATGTCATGGTCCATTCAGTGTTGGTTTGTTTACCTTGATCTCGAAGCACAAAATTAAGGCAACCAAAATGTCAAGGGGTTATAATTCAATCAAACAGTGTTACTTTATTATTTTGCCCGGAAAGCGGCACGCGATAGAGAAAGTGGAGAAAAAGGAAAAAAAATAAGAAAGGGGGAAAGAGGGTTAGCTACCACCATGAGTCCAAAGGCATCCCTATGGTCTCAGGTCCTGAAGCAGAGTCCTGCCGGTCCTCCATTGTGATCTGTGATCCTTTGGTGGGGAGATCTCAGTGATGTTCAGTCAGGAATCATCTTTTATGCTTCCTCACCCCCCTCTCTCTTCCATGGATTGAGGCCAATCTCCACATTTGTTTCGCAATCCAGACTTAACTGTGCAGGCCCAAAAAGTCCCCGCTTCGTTTGCCAGAACTTGTCGGCACCTGCACTGCCTCGCGTTCAGGGCTCTCTTCCTTGTTTGCTGGGTGACCTCGAGACCCTCTGCGAACCTCTGCACATGTTCTTCTTCACTGGTCTTAGTAACAGGGAGGAGGTGGGGGCAAGTTTGGCTGAGGCAGCAGGTGAAATCCATCTTCTGGACAGCAACTATTGTTACCCGTAGTCCCAGGTCGAAGAGCCCTGTACAACACCTTTCTCTCAGGCCTCTCTCCAAGTCCTTCTACAGTTCTTTCTATCAGGGCATCTGTTCTCCAAGTCCCTGATGGCAATGTTGAGGCAAATACTGTTCTTCTGACCAACTCTTAGAGTCGGGCCCTTAAATGCTATCTTGGTCTCTGTCAGGCTCTGTCGGGCTTTTTCAGGCTCTGTTGGGTTTTGTCATGCACTGTCTGTCCCTTTCAGGGTCTATCAAGCTCTTTCTGGCATTTTTGTTCTCTGTCAGGCTCCATTGGGCTTTGTTGGTCTCTCTCTGTCCCTCTCAGGTTGTGTCGGACTCTGTCGGGGTCTCTCGGGTTCTGTCGGGCTTTGTTGGGCTTAGTCTGGCTCTATCATGCTCTGTTGGGCTTTGTTGAGCCATGTTGGGCTCTGTCAGAATTTATCAGGCTTTGTCGGACTCTGTTGGGCTCTTTCGGGCTTTCTCGGGCTCTTTCGGGCTTGTCGGGCTCTGTCAGGCTTTGTCAGGTTCTGTCTGTCCCTCACAGTGTCTGTCGGGCTCTGTCGGGATTTGTCAGGGTCTGTCAGGCCCTGTCTGGCTCTGTCGGGCTTTGTTGGGCCTTGTCAGGCTCTTTTGGGCTCTTTCAAGCTTTGTTGGGGTCTGTTGGTCTCTATTGGGCCCTAAAGGGCTCTGTTGGTCTCCGTCCCTCTCTGTTGAGGTCTGTCAGGCTCTGTCGGGCTTTGTGGGGTCTTGTCAAGCTCTGTCGGGCTTTGATGGGCTGAGTTAGACTCTATGAGGTTTTGTCGGGCCCTCTCGGGTTCTGTCAGGATTTGTCAGGCTCTATTGACCTCTGTCGGGCTTTTTCAGGCTCTGTCAGGCTTTTTCAGGCTCTGTCGGTCTCTTTCAGGCTCTGTCAGGCTATGTCAGGTTCTGTCAGGCTATGTCAGTCTCTGTCGGGCTTTGTCGGGCCCTGTCAAGCTCTGTGGGGCCTTGTCAAGCTCTGTCGGGCTTTGATGGGCTGAGTTAGGCTCTATGAGGTTTTGTCGGGCCCTCTCAGGCTCTGTCAGGATTTGTCAGGCTCTATTGACCTCTGTCGGGCTTTTTCAGGCTCTGTCAGGCTTTTTCAGGCTTTTTCAGGCTCTGTTGGTCTCTTTCAGGCTCTGTCAGGCTATGTCAGGTTCTGTCAGGCTTTGTCAGGCTCTGTCGGGCTTTGTCAGGCCCTGTCGGTCTCTGTCAGGCCCTGTCGGTCTCTGTCAGGCCCTGTCGGTCTCTGTCAGGCATTTTCAGGCTCTATTGGGCTCTTTTGGGCTCTGTCAAGCTTTGTCGGGCTCTGTCAGTCTCTGTCAGGCTTTGTCAGTCTCTTTCAGGCTTTGTTGGGCCCTATCAGGCTGTATTGAACTCTGTCAGTTTGTGTTGGGCTCTGTCGGGCTTTGTTGAGTTCTTTTGGGCTCTATCGGGCTCTGTTAGGCTTTGTTGTACTCTGTCAGACTTTGTCATGCTCTGTCTGTTTTTTTTCAGGCTCTGTCGGGTTCCCCTGGGATTTGTTGTGTCGTCTGGGGCTGTCGGGCCTTGAAGGGCTCTGTCAGTCTCTCTTGGAATCTGTTGGGCACTATCGGGCTGTCTCGAGTTCTGCTAGGCTTTGTCGTGCTCTGTCAGGTTCTGACACGCTCTGTCAGGCTTTATGGGGCCCTGTTGGGCTCTTTCAAAATTTCTTGGGCTCTGTTGGGCTCTGTCGGGCCTTGTCGGGCTCTGTAGGAGTCTGTTGGGCCCTGTTGGCCTTTGTTGGTCTGTGTAGGCCTCTTTCGTGCCCTGTCATGCTCTGTCGGGCTTTGTTGGACTCTGTCAAGCCCTATCTGGGTCTGTTAGACTTTGTCAGGCTTTTTCAAGCTCTGTCAGTCTGTGTCAGGCTTTGTTGGGCTCTATCGGGCTATGGTGGGCTCTATCGAGCCCTGAAGGGCTCTGTCGGGCTCTTTCCAGCTCTGTTGGGCTTTGTTGGTCTTTTTCCGGCCTTGTCAGGCTGTGTCAGGTTCTGTCAGGCTTCTTCGGGCTCGTTTGGACTCTGTTAGGTTGTGTCGGGCTTTTTCAAGCTCTGTCAGGCTCCATTGGTCTTGGTCGCACCCTGTCAGGCTCTGTCTGGATTTATCGGGATTTGTCAGGCTCTGTCAGGCTTCTTTGGGCTCGTTTGGGCTCTGTTAGGCTGTGTCAGGCTTTTTCAAGTTCTGTCGGGCTCCATTGGTCTTGGTTGCACCCTGTCAGGCTCTATCCAGATTTATCAGGATCTGTCAGGCTCTGTCTGTCTTTGTTGGGTTCTTTCTGGTGGTGTCAGTCTTTTTCGAGCTATGTTGAACTCCGTTGGGCTTTGCTGGGCTGTGTAGGGCTCTATCTGGCCCTCTTGGGCTCTGTCAGGCTCTGTTGGGCTCTGTCGGACTTTGTCGGGCCCTGTCGGGCCTTGTCGGGTTCTATCGGTCTCTGTTGACCTTTGTCGTGCTCTCTCTGTCCCTCTCAGGGTTTGTCGGGCTCTGTCTGTTTTTTTCAGTCTCTGTTTGGTTCCCTTGGGCTTTGTTGGGCCCTGTCAGGCACTGTCAAGCACTCTCAGTCTCTTTCAGTATTTGTCCACCTCTGTTGGCCTCTGTTGGGCTTTGTCATGCTCTGTCTGTCCCTCTCAGGGTCTGTCGGGCTCTGTCTGTTTTTTTCAGGCTCTGTCGGGTTCCCTTGGGCTTTGTTGGGCCCTATCAGGCACTGTCAAGCCCTTTTGGGCTCTGTTGGGCTGTCGGGCCTTGTCGGGCTCTGTAGGGATCTGTCAGGCCCTGTTGGCCTTTGTTGGTCTGTGTAGGCCTCTTTCGTGCCCTGTCATGCTCTGTCGGGCTTTGTTGGACTCTGTCAAGCCCTATCTGGGTATGTTAGACTTTGTCAGGCTTTTTCAAGCTCTGTCAGTCTGTGTCAGGCTTTGTTGGGCTCTATCGGGCTATGGTGGGCTCTATCGAGCCCTGAAGGGCTCTGTCGGGCTCTTTCCAGCTCTGTTGGGCTTTTTTGGTCTTTTTGTCAGGCTGTGTCAGGCTCTGTCAGGCTTCTTCGGGCTCGTTTGGGCTCTGTTAGGCTGTGTCGGGCTTTTTCAAGCTCTGTCGGGCTCTGTTTGGCTCTTGAGGGATCTGTCTGGCTCTGTCGAGCTTTGTCGGGTTCTTTCAGGCCCTGTCTGGTTCTTTCGGGCTCTGTCGAGCTTTGTCGGGCTCTGTCAGTTTCTGTCAGGCCTGTCAGGCTTTGCTGGGCTCTGTCGGGACCTGTCAGGTTCTGTCGGGTCCTGTCTGGCTCTCTCGGTTTTGTTGGGCCGTGTCGGGCCCTGTCAAACTCTATCAGGCCCTGTCAGGCTTTGTCGGGCCATGTCGAACCCTGTCAGAATCTGTAAGGTTTTGTTGGGTCCTGTCGGGCCTTGTCAGGACCTGTCAGACTGTGTCAGGCCCGGTCAGTCTTTGTTAAGTCTGTCAGGCTTTGTCGGGTCTGTTGGGCTCTATCGAGTCCTGTCGGGTTTTCTCGGGCTCTGTCGGGCCCTTTCCGGCTCTCTCAGGCCTTGTATGGGCTTGTCGGGCTCTATTGGGCTTTGTCGAGCACTGTTGGGCTCTATTGGTGTCACGGAGGCACCCCGAGGTTAGTTTAAAGGGCAACAGGGTCCAAAACAACTTTTATTAAACTGGTGAGAAACAGGGTTTTAGCACTCCAAAAGTGACTTAAATACAGGTTCGGATATCAGTTGAGGAAAATGATTAAGGGGCAGCAACTAATACAACAGGCGGTCCACAGAGTGCATGCAAATGGTTTCACCCAAAACAATGCCAGAGCCGTCCCTGAGTCCCGGAGGAGTACACACTTGTCTAAACACGGTGTGGGATTATTTTAAAGAGATACACGTACTCGTAGTGAGGACGGGAAGTGTACACTCGCGATTCTGTGAGGGTAAATTTATAATACACTTGCAATCCTGCAAGGGTTAATACACATGCAAATGTGCATGGAATATTACATGTGTTTATGTGGAAGCACGGGAGGAAAATACACCCGCAATTATGCGAGGATTAATTTTACACGTGCTGATATTTGAGCACGGAAAGTTACACGTGCATATGTGCACGGAAAGTATAAATACACTCACAATCCTGCGAGGAGAAGCTTTACTCACACACGTGGCGGCAAGGCAAGTGGAGTCTCCATCCTGGGGAGTGGGGCTCTCAGCAGTAGCATCTCGCTCGTGCTCCGAGAGACCCACGACAATGAGCAGAGTCTCGACGAGAATCCCATTTTTTATAGGCTGTCACCATTTATCACAGGGCAACAATAAACCATGGCGGATGCTCTCTGTTAACCCCCTGCCCAACCCACTAAGGAAAGGGAATAGGAGGAAAAGGGAGAGACACTTGTTGGAAAGTTAAAAATGCTTTACTAATGCTACTAATAAATAGAGAAAATAATGCAAAATATACAAAACCAATATTGAATTTCCTGGCATAGTACAGCGGCATAAGTAACTTAGGATGCAAGCTGTGAATTTTTGAACTTTCTGCCTGGTTAGGTGAAGTGGGGGGGTTATGGTTGGATCAAGGTAGAAGATAAAGGAGCTTTTGATCATTAGCAGAAGCTACATCCCAAGAAATAAGTAAAGGAACAGAATGGTGCGTCTAAAAGAAGTCGAGAAACAGAAGAATGTTTCCGTCATTGCCAAGGACTTATTTTTCTCCGCAGCTGCAAGTGCAAAATAGCAACTGAAGGACAGGACTTTGACTGACATTTAGTCTGGTTGGTAAAAGACAAACAACTACCAACAGAGATAAGAAACGGCTCACCTGATGAAAATGAAGGGATCCAATGAAGAATGGGAAGACCCCAGACTCTAATTTTACAATTGGCCCAAACTGACATGCAAGGTGTGGGAAGCTTAGAATGTAAGGGTATAATTGCCCAAGGTTTTCTTTATTCAAGGTCCCTCTACTAGAGACACTCAGTTCGAGCTGCTCTACACCATACCTTACAAATTACTTATTACTGAGGAATTTCTGGAATGAATGTCTGAGTCTCTGCTTCAAGATATCTAAGGCAAAGAAACTTCCTTAACAGCCCTCAGGGACAAGGGAGAAGAAGAACAGAACTGGCAGATTTTTAAGGATGCTTTCCATAGATCACAAGAGCTCATGCTCCTCAAGTGTAAGAAATCAGGAAAGGAAAGCAAGAGACTGTCATGGATGAGTCAAGACCTGCTGGCCAAACTAAAGAGCAAGAAGGAAATGCACAGGTAGTGGAATCAGGAACAGGTATCCTGGGAAGAGTATAGGGATGCTGCCTGGTTGTGTAGAGATGGGGTCAGGAAGGCTAAGGCACAGCTGGAGCTGAACTTGGCAAGGGATGCAAAGAATAACAAGAAAGGCTTCTACAGGTATGTCAACCAGAAAAGGAAGGTGAAAGAAAGCGTACCCCTCCGATGAACACAACGGGTAAACTGGTAACAATGGATGAGGAGAAGGCTGATGTACTCAACAATTTTTTTTGCCTCCATCTTCACTGGCAACCCAGTGGACGACAGAATAACTACATCAGTGGACAAAGGAAGGGCTCCAAATCTCATCTATCTGGACTTCTGTAAGGGCTTTGACACAGTCCCCCACAAAATCCTTCTCTCTAAATTGGAGAGATATCGATTTCATGGGTGGACTATTCAGTGGATGAGGAATTGGTTGGATGGTCACATCCAGAGGATAGTGGTCAACAGCTCAATGTCCGGATGGAGATCGGTGACGAGTGGTGTCCCTCAGGGGTCCGTACTGATCTGTAAAGATACAAGCATAGCCTCTCCCCCAGGTTATCAATTGATGTGACTTTTTCCATTGATCATTAACTAGTGATTTGACCATAACTAATGTAGGTTCTTCCTGATTTAGCATGTTTTTGGATCATACTTGGAAAGTGTTTCATCACAGGGGGAATTTGGGCTGCACCACTTATATCTAAGTGATTCATCACATACAATGCTTTTGACAATCAGTTTTTTGGTGTTTCCCCTACTTCTCCCCTTTTTTGTTTTTACAAAAAAACATTTCAGAATCAGATGCATGCGTTGGACCTAGACTACATACTCAGAATCACAAATCAAATTTAGAGGTTCCTCCTTAAAAAGCTCTAAGTAATGTAAAGCTGCTCCAAACTTTGCTAATTGGGTTGAACCTTCAATAATTTTTTACAGAGTAATGCCAATTGTTATCTTCACACCAGACCACTACAGCTTTATGAGACTTCCCAGAACCATCAACAAAAACTCTGCAAGCACGTGGGATCAGACCAACTACAAGTATGGTCTGTGACCTGATGTTAAAGACTTGCAGGTTCTGCAGCAAGTTACAATATAGGCATGCCAAAAACTGTGCTGTTAAGAAAACCAGCTAGTGCAATTTACAAGGACATAGATTGCAAATAAAAAAATAAAAATTAGATTTCACAAATGGTACATATATGACTATATATATATATATATATATATATATATATTTAGACCTGAATCCATTCCCTGCATTTTTTGATCAGAGTAACAATCGGTATATCAGTCTGTAAGCATTCTCATCGAAGTCTCCCACAATAGCCACAGGTTGTTTCTATGTTGTAGCTATAAACAGACAAATCTGCAAGTCCAATTGAATACAGTGAGCTTGTAAGGTTGTCATAAATTTATTCATCAAAGTCTCTAACACCATTTTGGCTGTCATATTTACTGGATATTGTTTTCCCTTACCGCATCGAAGTCCTGTTTCAGTTCTATCAGTGTAGTGTTGGCTTTACCGATACTTCGGCTGCCAATACCGATGGAAATACAGCATTCAAAATTTTCTTGGAGATTTCTCACTTGCAGCAAACAGATCTGCACCATCCAAGCACCTTCTTATGGGACATGCAACTAAACAGAATTCTCAGAAAATGTTATTTGAGCTTACAGTTTACTTAACAAATCTTGACCTAAGAGAGGTATAGGGCTTTCTGGCAAATACGAGAATTCATCTGTTAAAACTTTGTTCCGAATTTGGTATTCCATTGGTTTCAAAAAATGGCCTGCCTTTCTCTCTCTCTCTCTCTTTCTTTCTTTCCTTTCTTCCTTCCTTCCTTTCCTCCTTTCTTTCCCATAACCTCAGAAACTAGCACAGTGAATTTACTAAGAAGTCTCTTACAACTAGTTACCACAGAATAAGTCTGTTAAAAAATCTTTGGTTTAATATCCCAGCTTCATTAGAACTATGGATCCACTGGCGATGCCTTTAAGATTCACCCTCAGACTCCTTCATTCAGTATTACAGTTCTCTAGCAGTAACATGGCTGGGGGTGGGGGGCAGGGGGGAATAACACCTCCCTCTTGCCCATATCTGAGATGGGAAGATCTCCAGCCCAGCATGAAAATAAATCAGTCCAAACTCTACATCAAACCAGCCTGGCTCCACTCCACACTCTAATTAGTACCAATCTGACCCAGAGAAGCACTCAGCACTCTGACTTTCCAAAGCTGACCAGTGTGAAAAGACCAACATCAGTAAGGAGGTAAAATGATGAGCTCTTTCCCCACATGTACCAGACCCTAAGAAATTAGAAGGGAGCAAAAAGAAACAGCGCTGACAACCCCTGATTCAAATCAAAGAAGCAACGCAGTGCCACAAGAAGAATGGATGACAACACTCCAGGAAAAAAGGACAGAGAGGGGAGAGGAATAAAGCCTCCCTTTCTCTGCTTAGCAGCGGGCAAACAGGTTTTTCCATTTTTTTTTTCTTTTTCTTCTTGCTGCAGTTTAGATGTAGCCAAGGCCATGCAGGTGGCACAATCACTGGTGATAAGTGGCAGCTGACCCTGGCAGACTCCTTGATTACAATGAGCTGAGTTTATCTTACAGCTTGACACAGGCCCAAAATTTATATTCAAGCTGTTTCTTTGGATCTTTGGGTAGTGCTTTGCCCCGTAGTAACATCTTTCGTCTTTCATAAAGTCAATTCCAGAAGGCTAATACCCTGCTTCTTCAGAAGCAATTTCCATGTAGGTAATATGAATACCCTCTTCTTTAGAGAGGTTCCCTCCCAGGTTCCCAGTGGCTCATCTTCCACTCCTGGTGTTGATGTCTTTTCAGGGATTCGGATCTTCGGCAGCTTTCCTTGCTGCTCTATCAGCTGCACCGGGCTCCGTCTCCCCAGCTCGTCATCAGCTGTCACAGTTCTGCCGCTGTCTCTTCTTCATGCAGGATTCTTCTTTATGCAGGATCACGTTGGCGTGTTTGAATCACGTCGGGGTCACCATATGTTGTGGTTGAGATGGACAAACAACACAGACCAAGTTCTTATTATGTACAAACAGCAGTCTCCATTTATTGCCACAAACACTTTTTTATATAGCCTTTACCAGCTCAAGTGTCTTTTTGCTATTGTTTACAGGCTGCAATAGTAACATATAATTGGCTAATTTTGCTATCGTCAGTGTTACTCTTTTACTCTCTTCTATCTCTTCTATCTCACGAGTACACCTTAATATCTCCAGATACTCATTTACTCCCATCTTTCTCACGGGTAGGCCTTAATATCTTCAAGGCTAATTTCTGTTCCCATACTCTCTGTCAGGGAATCCATGGAACTGCTGCAGTCCCTCATGTACACCCTCGATCTGACTCCAGTAACTGGCACCAAATCCACTCACGCCATTCCCCCTAGTAGCTGGCACTTAGTCCTTGCAGCGCACATACACACAGACTCTGGTGATCAGGCACAGGGCTCAGCCAGACAACTGTACTGATCAGTATCATTTTATACACAACCAGCTTGTTTTATACCCTTTTCTGTCTACCCCCCTTCCTTCTTCCCTGCTCTCCCTTCCACCTGCATGTCCCCTGTATTGGATTTACATGGCAAGGTTTTGCTAGTGGGGGGCTGCAGGGGTTACTCTTCATAATTTCTACTGTCAAATAGAATGGATGTTCACATGAGAACTTCTTGCTGCACTTTTAGATAAAGACAGGACACACAGGTGCCATAATCATCAGTACCAAGTGGGAGCTGCCTTCAGGCTCCTGTTAACAATGAACTGGCTGAGTTTATCCTGAGGCCAGAGAATTTGAACAGCACAACACAGGCCTGAAGGCCAAGCTATATGTGCAGCACAGCAGAGCACAGGCATGGGCTTGTTCAGGTGTTATGGTTTAAACCTGACAGGCAGCTAAGCACCACAGAACTGCTTGCTCACTCGGTGGGATGGGGAGGATAATTGGAAGGGTAAAAGTGTAAAAACTCATGCATTGAGATAAAGACAGTTTAATAAGGAAAAAAAAAAGAATAAAAAAGCCCAACAAATAAAAACAAAACCAAGAAAAACAAGTGATGCAAAAAACCCCTAAAAGTGATGCAAAAGTGATGCAAAAAACCCCACCACCAGCTGACCAATGCCCAGCCAGTACCTGAGCAATAAGCAAAGGCAGCCTCAGCAAAACTCCCCCCCCAGTGCAGTCATTAACACTTAAAAGAATGAATCCTGTTGGCGACTGCTAACCTAAAGATATGTGAATCCTATCAGTTTTAGGTCAGTCTGTTCCTCTAACAAAGATAAGAGTGATTTGGAGAACCTCCCTATTCAGGATCTACAGGTACTACTGTCCTTGCAGTGTAGACATTCTGGAGCCTGCACAATTAGTTGAGTCTTGTTTAACATATATCTTGAGACTGTTAGATAAAGTGTCCTTTAGCTGAACTTCGCTCATTATAATACTAAAAATCACACCCCCATTATGTTCCTTATGTTCATATGTTCTTTATGTGGAACAACTACTTGATGTACAACGGATTTTCAGTCAGGATCACTACAGGGGTCATATTTGATTTCTTCTTCTGAATCTTTTTTACTTTGTAAAAATAACTGAATATTTACTGGAGTAGAACTTAAATCTGATATTCCCACACTCAGCCTCACCTCTGTCCCTGGGAAAGTAATGGAACAGCTTATCCTTGGTGTCATCTCAAGGCATATCAGGGATAAGAGGGTCATTAGGGGCAGTCAGCATGGCTTTACCAAGGGTAAGTCATGCTTGACCAACCTCATAGCCTTTTATGAGAATGTAACAAGATGGATGGATGATGGCAGAGCGGTGGATGTGGTCTACCTTGACTTCAGTAAAGCCTTTAACACAGTCCCTCACAGCATCCTCACAGCTAAATTGAGGAGGTGTGGTCTAGACAATAGAGTAGTGAGGTGGGTTGCAAACTGGCTTAAAGAGAGAAGCCAGAGAGTGGTAGTCAATGGTGCGGAGTCCAGTTGGAGGCCAGTATCTAGTGGAGTGCCTCAGGGGTCAGTACTGGGGCCAATATTATTCAATATATTCATTAATGATTTAGACAAGGGAGTTGAGTGTACTATAAGCAAGTTTGCTGATGACACTAAGCTGGGAGGAGTGGCTGACACGCCAGAAGGCTGTGCTGCCATCCAGCGGGACCTGGACAGGCTGGAGAGTTGGGCGGGGGATAACCTGATGGAATTTAACAAGGGAAAGTGTAGAGTCCTGCATCTGGGCAGGAACAATCCCAGGTTCCAGTATAGGTTGGGGAATGACCTATTAGAGAGCAGTGTAGGGAAAAGGGACCTGGGGATCCTGGTGGACAACAGGATGACCATGAGCCAGCACTGTGCCCTTGTGACCAGGAAGGCTAATGGCATCCTTGGGTGTATTACAAGGGGGGTGGTCAGTAGATCAAGAGAGGTCCTCCTTCCCCTCTACTCCGCCCTGGTGAGACCCCATCTGGAATATTGTGTACAGTTCTGGGCCCCTCAGTTCAAGAAGGACAGGGAACTGCTGGAGAGGGTCCAGCGTAGGGCAACGAAGATGATTAAGGGAGTGGAGCACCGCCCTTATGAAGAAAGGCTGAGGGAGCTGGGGCTCTTTAGTTTGGAGAAGAGGAGACTGAGGGGTGACCTTATTAATGTTTATAAATATATAAAGGGTGAGTGCCACGAGGATGGAGTCAGGCTCTTCTCAGTGGCAAACAACGATAGGACAAGGGGCAATGGGATCAAGCTGGAACACAAGAGGTTCCACTTAAATTTGAGAAAGAACTTCTTCTCAGTGAGGGTAACAGAGCACTGGAACAGGCTACCCAGGGAGGTTGTGGAGTCTCCTTCCCTGGAAACATTCAAAGCCCGCCTGGACACATTCCTGTGCGACCTCACCTAGGCGTTCCTGCTCCAGCAGGGGGATTGGACTAGATGATCTTTTGAGGTCCCTTCCAATCCCAAACATACTGTGATACTGTGATACTGTGATTTTAATTAGCAGAATTTAATTTTGATTTTGCACTTTATCTCTTTCGAGCAATGAATGTTGAATGACATATAATGTTGAACTCCAACTCTGAAACTCAGTCCTGTGTATTCAATAACTCGAAGATATACAGAGAGAGAGTACTTAAGATAATGTTAACTTGCATTTGGAGAAGGGAGTCCACTTCAGCTCTAAATCATGCCTCACAAGGAATTTGAAAACAATTTAACCGCTGGATAATTGCATACAATGGACACAGAGTCCAAAGTTTTGATATGTTTGGGAACCTGGATTGTGTTTTGCAGGTATGACAGAGAGAATCCTCTAGAGACTTATATGTGAGTACTTGACTAAATAGCTGTAAATTAGCCATGTAATCTGAGCACCCCTCAGCACAAAGCTGGGATGAGCAGGCCTCGCACGTGCACCTGTGGTATCTGTGGTGCCGAGGGGTCGTCTTTGTGAACATGGACACCATCTCGGCTCGCTGGTGTCACGGCCAGGCCCCACGGCAGTGCCGAGCCGTCATGCTCCCTGCCAACCGTTGCCAGGCAGCAAACGCACAACCGCGCTCGGGACAGTCAAGGAGCGCCCCCCTCTACGCCGAACACCACGTCCATAAAACCATGGGGGCTCACCCGGAAGCACTTCTGTGATGGCAGTGATGGGCGCCGTGGTTGCTTTCGGGTGTGCAATGCGCTTCCTCAGTTAGGTTTCTCCGTTGTGACCGGTTGGCACCGCAGACATCTTCCTCCGGGTTCGGCGCCTGCTGGTCTCTGATGCGGGGCTGCTCTCCTTCCTCCCGGCTCAATCTCTGTTACCATTAGTCCCCTCGGCTCGCTGAGCAATGCTGTTATGGGGCTCCGGAACCGCGGGACCACGGTGGTGGCTGACGCTGCTGCTGGTGGCCTGCGCGGCACGGGCCTCTGAGATCACTTTCGAGCTGCCTGACAATGCCAAGCAGTGCTTCTATGAGGAGATTGTCCAGGGCACTAAGTGCACCCTTGAGTTTCAGGTGCTCCTTGCTTCCCTCGGCCTCCGGGAAATCTCCTGTTATTTCATATTTACTGTTAATATCAGAGTTTTAATAACTTAATAGCTATATAAATTGGTGGGCACTCAATCTATGTTATGTGAACAGCCTATCTAAAGTGTTGCTTCTGATGCTTGGTCCCTCTGGATAAATATTTATAGCCTTATATATTTGAATAGATATTTAAATATTTCTAATAAAATGTCTACTATTTTAGAAAGCTTCTGTATGGTGTGCCTTTGGATAGAAGTCTCTTCATCCTTCAGGATGCTTTATCTTAAAGGCAAGAAGTTTGGAGCAAGGATTAAATTTAACTAGTAGCCTGAGAGTCATCAGAATAGTAAGCTATGAATATCTAAACTGCCAGTTGCTCTTGCTGTGGAGATAGGATAGCTAGTCTGATTCTACAGAATAATGTGCTGTAGACCAACAGTAATCAAAGACTGACAAAACTTGAGAGAATTATTATGAAGTTTTGAGGTTTTTGTAGGCGTAGTCTGAATGTGCTGATATTGGAAAGAAATACTTTAATTAGTTGTGCAGGAGTGAGCAGCAGAACCTCTAGAACATTGCTCTGTTGACATGCACATATGAAAATGAGCCAGGCTATAATACCTGTTCTACTGGACATATGCCATCCCTGCAACATAAAGTAGCTTGAACTAATAGGCTAGTTAGACAGTTTAGACCGTATGTAAAGGAGCTGTTTTATTGCATTTTGGTAATCTCAACTTGCTGAATAAGTTTGATGGATGGGCTTGTGGATATAGTAAATTACTGATTTATTACAGTAATGTCTTTGCTCCATCAAATTTCATCTACTCTAGCATTTGCTATAGTACCAGTATCTTAAAACGAAGTAACTAAAACTTCCTTCATAAACTGTTAGGAAACATAGTTGACATTATGTATCCTCAATTTAAAAGTTCTCATTTTTGAATTGTTCTGTGAGTCTTCCATAGGATGAGGATTTTTGCAAACACGTATTGAAAGATTTTTAAATTAACGCATTTTATTTTAAAATGTTTGTCAGATCAAACAATTTGCAATGCTGGTTGGGGGATAGCGCTGGTTAAGATAATTTCTTGTTTTCAGGTGATCACTGGAGGTCATTATGATGTTGACTGTCGGTTGGAAGGTCCTGATGGTGCTGTATTATACAAGGAGATGAAGAAACAATATGATAGTTTCACATTTACTGCATCCAGAAATGGAACATACAAATTCTGCTTCAGCAATGACTTCTCTACTTTCACACACAAAACTGTGTACTTTGATTTCCAGGTTGGAGAAGATCCACCACTGTTTCCTAGTGAGAACAGAGCAACTGCGCTTACTCAGGTAAAATATTGTTGTGTTTGACAGCAGCTGTTAGGTGGACAGACAGTTTTTCAAATTCAACTGCATTAGATATCTATATCACTGTTGAAAATGAATGGGTTGGAGTTTCTTTAAAATAAACTGAGTTACTAAAAGTGAACCTTTTCTAAAAATTAGGACTTACAGAATGCAGAGCTGAGGAGAGATTACCAAGTGTTTAAGTGGAAATTAGGGAAAATATACAGTGGCCTAGAGTTTAAGGGAACTTTTTTATGCCATGGTTCTATGTCTGTGGAAGTGTGTATTTTATAAACTGTAAAATATCAATGGATCAGGGTTTTCAAAATTCCTGAACTTTGGAGAAACTTTGAGAATAATTTGGTTTTATATTAAAATACTTTAGTCTTTTTTGAGGGGAAGACTTGCATGGTTGATCTCTTATGTAACAGTCACTTTTCAAAATGGGAAAAGAATTCTAGCAAAATAAACAAATGAACAAAATCAGTCATACTTAACTGACTTCTAGATATGTAATTTATAAGACACTTCAGTGGCAAAACAGTATTCTTGCTTGAGACTTATTTTCCTAATGTTCCCTTCTTTCTTCAGAATTTTTTTGTACCACTTCTGTCCAAACTACATCAGTCAACTTCACTAGGAATGGTCACTTCTCCAATTCTCACTAGCATTCTTACAATATAACTGTTACCAAACTTCACTTTAAGCAACCATTTCAAGATGCTGGATGCGATCACTATTTTACTAGTTTGAACTCAGTGGCAGAAATGCCATTTCCCAAATATCCATCTTGCTCACTTGAATTTACCCCATGTAAGTCTGCAGTGGCTGAAGTTTTATATTAAGTAGGTGACTTGCTTTGAATTCAGTTATAAATCTTATCTCTTTCTTCTCATCACCTTTCTCTTCTGCTTTATGTTGCCTTTTGATTCTTGATCTTGTAGCTCACTATCTCCCTGCACTCTCTGTGCATTCTGTTACATGTTTTTGATTTTTGTGTATTGGGAGGGGGTGGGGTGTGTAGTTGAGGGGGGTTTGTTGGTCGATACTTTGACACCAGTAGAGAGTATTGAGAACACAGAACATGCAGATTCTAGACCCAGCATCTTTGCAGGCTATGGGAGAAAGTATAAGAAAAAGTTTTTCACTGGGTTGTAGCATATTTAATGTAAATCAGATCTTTGGGAAAGAGGAAGTTAAGTTTCAAAGCATAAAACATCTTTGGTAAGTAGGTTCTCCGTTGCAATTTTTTTGAGGCTTGTAGTATGACCAAATTTGGGCAGACATTCACAGGGACTGTAAAAGGTAAACCTCTGAAACTGGACTTTGTTTAAATTTAAGGTCCCTTTTACAGAGTAGGGGAGGGCTATATAATTTAGCAGTGAAACAAATGGCAGAACTTAATGCATGAAATCTCCTCCTGAATTTTGTTTAGAATATCTTGGAGTTGTTCAGACATCTGTCCTGAAAGTCATCAACTTGAAAAGCAGATTTGACACACATATAAGTAACTGACAGTGGTTTTTATTAGGGTGTCAAACACCACCTTTTATAATAGATTGTGCTTTTGATCTTCGGAAATACTGATTTTTTAGGGGATAGTCAGTTGGTTAGTTCTAAAACATAAGTATTTTGAAGATATTTGTTAATTTCTTGATGGTCAAAAGACAATCATGGGTACTGACTCTTACTTTCAGAAGATAAACTAAAAATGGAAGAAGCTTATGTGTAAAGTGATCTAGGTCTTGGAATGCTCATAGTACTTAGATTGAAAAGGTTAAGATTTTTCAGGTTAGAAAAGGGAATGTGATTTTTATGATAGATGACAAGTGCAATTGGGCAATTTGATCTTGAGTGTTTGTTATATGAATATGGTAGGGAGCATCCAGGAACACAGAAAGATGAGTTGTCCTTTCTCTAATCGCTTTTTACATATGTGACTAATAGAAGGGTCTTATGCCAAAAGAATGTGTTGTGGTCAGCAATCTCGATTGCAGGCTTTTGTGAAACTGAAGTTTGTGAATTATGTGATGAAGAATCACACACTTCTGAAATGTAAAAGTGTTTTAACATCTACTATGCACATCTTAATGATATAAGAAACTTTTTAGCTATCTAAATATGGAGAGAGATTTACTGCTTGTTTTGCTGGTGTATGTGGAATTAACAAATGCTGGAATATGGCATATTTCAATATGGTGTTTATATTCACTTTTGTATCCAAACATGCATGAATTTTAATATTCAGTTTGTGGTTCTTAGAGTGCATTACTTTTTATTTGGTGTGCAGTTCTCCACACTTTGGTACTTAAATCAGTCACATTCCTGTGTGTAAAACAGTGGTATTTCAGTCTGACAGTGGACTGAAATAATCTTTCATCTGTAAAGCTACGTGAATCCGAATTTTAAATATCAAACCACAAAACTTCACAAAACTTCACAGAACAAGCATTAGAAGGGTTCTTAACTGAGCTGTATATTCGTTTGCTTTTCTAGATGGAGTCTGCATGTGTTTCAATTCATGAAGCTTTGAAGTCTGTCATTGATTATCAGACTCATTTCCGGTTGAGAGAAGCACAAAGCCGCAGCAGAGCAGAGGATTTAAACACAAGAGTAGCCTATTGGTCAATAGGGGAAGCAATCACTCTTCTTGTAGTTAGTATTGGGCAGGTATTTCTCCTCAAAAGCTTCTTCTCAGATAAAAGAACCATGATAACCCATGTTGGATCATAACTGGTACTGATAATGTTTCAGGTCATTGTGCTATTCCCTTGTGAAATTACTGTTCTCCAATTAATTGTAGGTACAAAGAACTAAATATGTGAAACATCTACATGTCTACCCTTCCTCATTAATTAAAAATCACAAAACATACACCAGAAGTTATGAAAGGGACACCCAATTTGAAATACAGAGTAAATTAATATTTTCTGATACTCAAGTATCTGGCAGTGACCAGACTCTCTTTGGTTTTGCCAATTTTAATACAAATTGAATTTGACTTTACTGATAATATTACCCATCTGTGGTATAATGCTTTAAAAAAACCCAACAATCTAATGTCTGATGTGAAATACTCATGAAAATATGATTTTACTTTAATTTTCAGGCTGAATGTATTGGATTATAAACAAGCTAATGTGCTGAACAAGTTGCAAGATGTATCACACCGTTTTGATTTGCTGTAACAAAAAAAAAAAAAATATCATATCCTTTGCTTATCCGTAAAACTGTTGCAAGGTTGATACTACATGATGGTGCAAATTTTCCACCTGACTGGTAAATCTTCACCTTCAAAACCTGCTAAATTTTATACTTGAGTGTATTTGCTTAAACACATACTTTACTACATTAAAATATAATGCGCTTCCTCTTTTACAGTGTTTTACTAAACAACTTCTAAACTGAGACTACTCAGGAAATGTGCTTTTTCTATTAAAAAACTTAAATCTTCAAGTTGTTTTTAAACATGAAATAAATTAGTGAATCTTGTAACTGAAGCTGTACAGTCTCTGTACTTGTGCTGCTGATGCTTGTCGGATTTAAGACCAGAGAGAGTTTGATTATTTTTTTTTTTCAAGCAATACAGCACCAGCACTAGACACTTATATTGCATCCATTAGGCACATGCAAAGCTTTTTATTAAATTGCTTTCCTATTAAGAAGCCCATTTGGTATTAATACTGCATTGTGTGAGTGCTGCGATACATTGGTGCACTGATACATTATGGCCTTGTGCATGTAATTGCCACTCTTTTCTGTTAGTGATCAGGAAATGTTTTAAATACTTTGAGTTATTTTTTGGTAGATTTGTAGCTGCATTGGTTCCACTGCTCATGTCTTTAGTTTATGTATTGTAATAAAATCTTGTTTTGGATGAGGAGGATAGTAAATGTATGTACATAAAAGTAGCTTGAACTGAGCCAGTCAAAATAAGGCTAAACTTTTTCAGAATGTTGTGGAGGAATAAATGAACTCTGACCGATTTTTAAGTGCACACACGAAACTAAGATTAAAAAAAAAAAATGAGTTACTAACTCTAATTCAAAGGACTCCACTTAAACTAGTTTTCAGCAAGCAGAGAAAGAATGCTAAAACCTCATCAATTTCCTGTATTATTTCCAGCAAAAAATTGACAAGTTTTACACATGCACATGTCCAAGTGGCACTTGGACACTCTGGATAATTGATCTAAGATGACCTCACTTTAAAATGGTCTGGGAGTTAAAAAAAAAAAACAACTCCTTGTCTCTGTTTTAAACTGATAAACTACTCTTTCAGAACTGAAGGAAAATACTTGAATACTTTAAAAAATAGTTAAAAGGCAACAGGGGTATTAAAAAGTTTAATGTATATTATGTTCAGAACTATGTATAATGTCCTTCTATCTTGTATTGAACTTGCAATATCGCACTCCAATTTTTGAGGTGCAAGCTTTACTGAAATTGTAACAGAATCTCAGATCAGAAAACAAAGCTGTTTGGTTTTTTTTATGCCTGCACTCAATATTCTTGATTGTACTTATATGCTTTATCCTTATGTTTTAGCAACTGATCTTCAGTATTTTCTTGTTTCATTACATAAATGGTGCAGTTCAGGTACAAGAGCCAGATAAAAGCATGATTTAATTTTGATAGTGTCCACTATAATCTTCTGAAGCCTGAATATCACTTTTTGAGTAGCTTTAATCACAGCAAAAACATTTTTTTCAAAAATTGAAACTTTTTTTTCCAATAAGTCAGTTCTGTGTACTGTCAACATTTGTAAACAATGGGGTAAGAAAAGTATTACCGGGCTGTCACATACATGTCTCTAATTTTTCTTAAAGTTTGGATGTGTTGAATGGCACTGTTTAGCTCAATATCACTCCTGCTGAGGTTTAGTGGACTTGAATTTTGCACTGAAGTTAGGCATCTGAACCAAACCTCTAGTAAAATGCTGCATAATATGCACCAATAGCTTAAAAATGCCTTTATTTGGGAGTTATGAAAAACATAATTCACACTTTAAAATTTTATATATATTTTTTAAAATAAGTGATTGGTATCATGCGTTTTATTATATCCTATTCACTACAACACTGGGTGAAGAAATGCTTTGTGACTTCTAATTATTTTTTTTTGTTAAAGATGTATATATGGAAATAATAGTTCAGTCAGTGGTATGATATGCAACTAAATCATCCTATATTGAGATGCAACTGCATTTGAAATTGTGAAAGGTTTCAACTATTCCTTGGATGTTTTATGTCTACATAATTTCTTTTCATGTCCTGAAATGTTAGTTCTTGTTTTAGTTTGAAGAGGGAAAAAAAAAAAAGTTTGAATAAGACAAAAACCCTTCTGAATATTGTATGGGGAAATTTAATATATGAATATGATCTGATTTGTTATTCAAAGCCTTTTGGGAGAATAATGTTTCCCTACCAAATAAAAATTAAAAAAAAAAAAAAAAGATAACTCGGCCAGCATTTTAACACATTATCTTCAAAAGTGTCAATCCACCTGACATTTGATTGTTACTTCTATTACTGTACACTGAGAATTGTACAAGTTGACTGCTGTGCATAATTAGATATGCTTTAGGGTCATTGGAAAAACTCAAGTTAGAGCAAGATGGTGTGGCTATTGGCTCTTTGCTCAGTGCATGCAATAGTAACTAAAAATTCTAACAGAAACAGGTTTAAAGTATTTGACCCCTGATGCCTGGAATGACGTGACCTATTGTATCTATTCCTGAGTTAGAAAGATGTATCTAGTGATGTCTAATTATGGGGTACAAACTTAAGTAATTCTTACATAGTAGCTAGATGTGTGGTTGGAGGTATTTTATATTGTGTAGCTTATTGTGAATTTTAGCACATACCACTTTGACAACTTTAAGTTTTAAAAGCCTGATATAGTAACCATCACTGATATGTGGGCACGTTCCAAAATGGCTTTTTGCCTCCTGGTTTTTCTTTTCTGATGTTGGTTGCTCTACGTTCAAAATCTTTCAAGAATATTTACACTAAGTGGATTAAAGAAAGTTTTTTGGCTAAAAATATGGGTAAATTCTATTCTTTCTGTGACATGTTACAGTTATAATCAAGTAGTGGTGTGTGGTATTTTTAGGTGCCTGGCACCTCAGGATTGGAAAGTAGCTTAAGATTGTGGTGGTGTGCTGCACTCGGGGAGAGGGGGAAATGAGAGAGATGGTGCTGTGTTCTTCCTGGATCTCAATAAGAAAGGTCTGACAACAGATGGCTTAATAAAATAGCTGGTTTAATGTGATAGAATAAAAAGAGGAATATAGATAGTAAATCTTATGTCCCTTTGGATGCTGGGAACCCCATGCTTGTGAAGCACTAGATGGATTTTCCTGCAGCACACTGCACAGATTCCGTCCATGGAAAAGTTCTTCCTCCCTCCCATGCTATGGTGCCTCTTATTTTGTGTAACAAACATAATCCTATATCTTCTCCTGACAGGCTGGAATGTCATCTGTCATAACACCTGCCAGTGGCATAGTACAGGCTGGCATGGGGCATTCCAGCAGGTTCCTTTACAGTGGCTGCTCATGCTAACATGTGGGCTTTACAAGCCTCGGGTAGGAGGCTGTGCTGGTTAGAAAATAAACCTTTCTTTTTTGTAGCTAGCACAGTCATTGTTTGGATTTAGTTTGAGAACAAGATGATGTTAGGTTGATGCAAAAGCAATTGCAGTTTTGGACTGTGAATTTTAAATCATAACTAGGCTCAAATGTATTTATTACTCAAAATAGGAACCATTACAATCAACACATTTTTGCTAATGAGAAATAAGTTTGTTTATTCCTGTAGCCTAAAACTCCATGCTTCAGGATTTGACACACTCTTGGAAAACATTTTCTGCATCCTGCTGGTTGTTCAAGCGTTTTCCCTGCAAAATGTTGTTGAGATGATAGGAGAAGTGGTAGTCGGTTCGTGAGAGGTCAGGTGAATATGGCGGATGAGGCAAAACTTTGAAGGCGGATGAGGCAAAACTTTGAAGCCTAATTTGTTCAACTTTTGAAGCGTTCGTTGTGTGATGTGCAGTTGAACATTGTCATGGAGAAGAATTGGGTCCTTTCTGTTGACCAATGCTGGCTACAGGCATTGCAGTTTTTGGTGCATCTCATTGAAAACAGTTGTGTGAGGTGTGAGCAGATGCATGACCTGCTCAGCCTGGTAGTAGAGCTGAGAGAGGAGGTGGAAAGGTTGAGAAGTATCAGGGAGCTGGAAAAGAAAATTGACTGGTGGGATCAAGCTCTGGCTGCCTGGAGGCAGGTAAGACCACCAGCAAGAAATAAAGATCAAAGGATTCCTGTATTCTCCCCTTGCCTGACTGAAGAAGGCGGGTCAAGGGAAAGGGATGAATGGAAACAAGTCCACACTTGGGGTGGCAGGAGAAACACTTCCCACCCACCCCACTTTCTCAGGTGTCTCTGTCCAACAGGCATGAGGCTCAGGATGTGGAATGCAGCAACTTCAGGAATGGGGGGAAATGGCAGCATATTCCCATCCAGCATAGAAGGAGGAGGGTCCCTGCTGTGACCACCCCACCCTCGCAGGTTCCCTTGCAAAACAGGTATGAGGTCCTGCAAGTGGAACCAAACAACAACATTGAGGGAGGTGGTTCCACTAAGTTGGAGGTGCTGCAGAGGATAAGTCACTCTGCACCCTCCATCAAAACAGCTCCCACCAATAAAAAAAGGTGGGTTGTGGTTGTAGGAGACTCCCTTCTAAATGGAACAGAAGGCCCTGTATGCAGGCCAGACCCACTTGTTAGGGAAGTTTGCTGCTTCCCTGGGGCCAGGGTTAAAGATGTAAGAAGGAAACTTCCTGCCCTGGTTAGGCCCTCGGATTACTACCCACTAATAATTTTTCAGGTGGGCAGTAATGAAAGTGAAAAGGGAAAACTAAAGATGATCAAGAGAGATTTCAGGGCCTTGGGATGACTGGTCAAGAGATCAGGAGCACTAGTGTTCTCCTGTCCTCACAGTTGCAGAGGATAAGGAAAGATGCAGGAAGACTCAGCAGATCAATACCTGGTTGCAGGACTGGTGTCACTGGCAGAATTTGGGGTTTTTTGATCATGGGTTGGCTTACATGGCATCTGGTCTGCTAGCAACACATGGGATGCACCTGTCTCAAAAGGGGAAAAAGATCCTGGGGCAGGAGTTAGCAGGACTTATTGAGAGGGCTTTAAACTAGATTTGAAGGGGGAGGAAACCAGATGTGGCAGAGGCATACCCAAGGGCCCCACGCTGGTATCTGAAGGTGGTGCTGGCGCGGCTGTCCCAGTGGAAACAGTGTCTCAGCTAAAGTGCATCTATATGAATGCATGCAGCATGGGAAACAAACAGGAGGAGCTGGAAGCCCTTGTGAGGCAGAAAAGTTATGGTTTCATTGCCGTCACAGAAACATGGTGGGATGACTCTTTTAACTGGAGCATTGCAATGGATGGCTATAAACTCTTCAGAATAGATGGGTGAGGAAGGAGAGGAGGTGGGGTAGCCATGTATGTTAGGGAGGGTTTTGATTGTCTGGAACTTGAGGAGGGTGATGATAAGGGTTGAGTGTCTATGAGTGAGAATCAAGGGGAAGGTCAACAAGGTGGACATCCTGGTGGGGGTCTGTTACAGACCACCCAACCAGGATGAGGAGGCAGACAAAATATTTTTCAGGCAGCTGGGAGAAGTCTCCCGATCGCTAGCCCTTGTTCTTATGGGGGACTTCAAGCTACCAGATGTCTGCTGCAAGTACAACACAGTGGAGAGGAAGCCATCTAGGAGGCTCCTGCAGTGCATGGAAGACAACTTCCTAACACAGCTGGTTAGTGAGCCCCACTGGATCTGTTGTTTGTAAATAGAGAAGGACTTGTGGGCAATGTGTCGGTTGGAGGTTGCCTTGGGTATAGTGATCATGAAATGATTGAGTTTACTATCCTTGGAGAAGTCAGAAGGGTGGTCAGCAGAATTGCTACTTTAGACTTTGGGAGGGCAGACTTTGACCTATTCAGAAGGCTGGTTGGCAGAGTCCCTTGGGAGGCAGTCCTGAAGGACAAAGGAGTCCAGGAAGGCTGATCTCTCTTCAAGAAGCTAATCTTAGAGGCATAGGAGCAGGCTGTCCCCATGTGCTGGAAGGGGAGCCAGTGGGGAAGAAGGCTGACCTGGCTGAATAGAGAGTTGTGGCTGGAACTTAGGAATAAAAAGAGAATTTATAACCTTTGGAAGGAGAGGCAGGACACTCAAGAGGAATACAAGAAATCTGTTAAGTTATGCAGGGAGAAAACCAGAAAGGCCAAAGCTCAACTACTGCTGGGCCTGGCCACCGCTGTGAAAGGTAACAAAAAATGTTTCTATAAATATATTAGCAAAAAGAGGAGGACTAAGGAGAATCTCCATCCCCTGATGGATGCAGAGGGAAACATAGTGACAGAACACGAGGGAAAGGCTGAGGTATTAAATGCCTTCTTTGCCTCAGTCTTTAATAGTCATAACAATGGTGCTCCAGGTATCCAGCCCCCTGAGTCAGAAGACATGGATGGGGAGCAGAATGAAGCCCCAATAACACAAGGGGAAATGGTTAGTGACCTGCTACACCACTTGGACACCCACAAGTCTATGGGGCCAGATGGGATACATCCAAGGGTGCTGAGGGAGCTGGCAGAGGGGATCCCTAAGCCACTTTCCATTATCTATCAGCAGTCTTGGCTAACTGGGGAGGTCCCAGTTGACTGGAAGTTGGCTAATGTGACACCCATCTAAAAAAAGGGCTGGAAGGACGATCCATAGAACTACAGACCTGTCAGTCTAACCTCAGTACTGGGCAAGGTAATGGAACAGATAATCTTGAGTAACATCACACAGCACATACAAGAGAACCATGTGATCTGGCCCAGTCAACATGGGTTTATGAAAGGCAGGTCCTGATTGGCCAACCTGATCTCCTTCTATGACAAGGTGACCCACCTAGTAGATGAGGGAAAGGCTGTGGATGATGTGTACTTAGACTTCCATAAGGCCTTTGAAACCGTATCCCACAGCATTCTCCTGGAGAAGCTTGCAGCTCATGGCCTGGATGGGTGTACTCTGTGATGGATAAAGAACGGGTTGGAGGGCTGGGCCCAAAGAATTGTGGTAAACAGAGCCAAATCCAGTTGGTGGCTGGTCATGAGTGGTGTTCCCCAGGGCTCAGTATTGGGGCTGGTTCTGTTTAATCTCTTTATCAATGATCTGGATGAGAGGATTGAGTGCACCCTTAGTAAGTTTGCAGATGACACCCATTTGGGTGAGGGTGTTGATCTGCTGGAGGGTAGGATGACCATACAGAGGGATCTGGACCAGCTGGATCATTGGGACAAGGCCAATTGTACGAGGTTTAACAAGTCCAAGTGCCAGGTCCTGCACTTGGGTCATCACAACTCCAGGCAATGCTACAGGCTCGAGGAAGAGTGGCTGGGAAGCTGCCTGGCAGAGAGGGATCTAGGGGTGTTGATTGACAGCCGGCTGAATATGAGCCAGCAGTGTGCCCAGGTGGGCAAAAAGGCCAACAGCATCCTGGTTTGTATCAGAAATAGTGTGGCAGGACTAAGGAAGTGACTGTGCCACTGTACTCGGGGCTGGTGAGGCCCCACTTTGAATACTATGTTCAGTTTTTGGCCCCTCATTACAAGAAAGACATTGAGGTACTAGAGAGAGTGCAGAGAAGGGTGACAAAGCTGGTGAGGAGCCTGTGTCACGGAGGCACCCCGAGATTAGTTTAAGGGGCAACAGGGTCCAAAACAACTTTTGCTAAACCGGTGAGAAACAGGGTTTTAGCACTCCAAAAGTGACTTAAATATAGGTTCGGATATCAGTTGAGGAAAATTATTAAGGGGCAGCAACTAATACAACAGGCGGTCCACAGTGTGCATGCACGTGGCTTCACCCAAAACAATGCCGGAGCCGCCCCTGAGTCCGGGAAGAGTACACACTTGCCTGAACACGGTGCGGGATTACTCTTAAAGAGATACCGGTACTCGTAGTGAGTACGGAAAGTGTACACTCGCGATTCCGCGAGGGTAAATTTATAATACACTCGCAATCCTGCGAGGGTTAATTTACTTACACGTGCGAATGTGCACGGAATACTACACGTGCTTATGTGGAAGCACGGGAGGAAAATACACTCGCGATTGTGCGAGGAAATAATTTAAAGTACGCGTGCAAATGTGCACGGAAAGTTACTCGTGCTTGTATTAAGCACAGAAAGTTACACGTGCTTATGTGGGGGGGAGAGGGGGGTTTTCATTTTGCCACAATCCACCCCGTGACTACAGTCATGGTCTGATACTTTGGAGTGGTGGGCCAGTCACCTCTTGCCTCCAAAGTAAAAAGGGGACACTTCTGCCGGTGAGCCTTAATGTCCACTGTGGATCACCGTATCTCATGGTTTGACTTACCCCTGCAAAACAGTTATTAATAGCAATCAACAACAGAATTGAAATAATCAGAACAATCAACAATTGCCCGAGGTAATTATTGAGTCCCAAACATCAGTCACAGTTCGTTAGTGTTTCCATTCCTGTGACTGCCTTTCTTCTGAATGGCTCGCTGGTGTTAGCTGGATCCTCTTCCGCCCCGTCATTGTTGGTGTCGTTTCGTTTCCAAGGCATCTGGATCCTCTTCCACCCCGCCATCTTCTTTCGCCCTGCAAGGAAACACAAAAACAGACCTCGGTTCCTTTGGAACCGGGCTTTCATTTTTTTCATTACAAAAAAAAAGAAGACAGCAGTGCCACAATATTGAAGGACAGTTTTGTAACATAAGCAACTTCCTAGCTTGTCCTCCATGTTATTGACAACATTCTTAAACAGAGATGGACAAATACACATCCAGCTCGTGCACTGCTGAAATTTTTAGCCTGTTGAATTAATATGAACCATCACCAACCATGACCTGTGCTAATGCACTGAGCTGAGAAACAGAGTGGGAAATGAACTAACATGCCCTGTGCTTAGGGTTTCCTGCTCCTGACAACTTATTGAAGACACAATGTGTCTTATGGTTAAATCTACCACCAAACATGAGCCAGGACTCTAATTTTGGTGATCAAATTAAATATAGTTTTGTGAATCTTGAAGCTGTGCTCAGTTCAAAGCAGGGAGACAGGGAATAGTTCTCTTTGGGGTGATAGGGTAGATCAGCTATTCAATTAATTTTCCACAGCTCAGTCCAAAAAACCTGTACTGTTTCATGGATATAGCTAGCTGGTTGACAGGTTTTTGGAGGATGCTCCATTATGCAAAGCTGTCATGACCTCACTCACAATAGAGACAATAAGCAAGGAAGAATACCTGGTTACACATGACAGCCTCACAGTGGTTTGGATTTTTCGCTAGACTTGAGAGACCAAAAGAAGCTAGAATCTCTGCAAAGTACATTTTCAGATAAAACATGCACAGAACATGTAAAGAAGCCAACAAAGTCCACTGACTGAAAACACACCAGACTAGGATGTTTGATTCAATACTACAGGTGATCAAAACCCAGAGTGACTGTCCCCAGGCACTTTCCTGAATTTCCCCTTTGTTTTCATCTAGGGTCAAAATGTTTCATTCACAAGCCTGCACTGTGTGTGCTTAAACTACCTCTGTGGAATAACATGTTGAACTAGCTCAGAAGGTTCTGAGCAGAAAATATCTCTTGGACCTTTTGTTTTGGGGGCAGGTCTTTATCGAGTCGTTGCCTGTTATTGACTCTTTATCAAAATCATTAATGGCCTCCATAATGCCCCATTTAGCTGCAGTGGAGTGCCGGTTAATTTTTTGATAGCAAGTAATGTTAGCAGCTACTTTTAGTAAGCAGCAGTGCTGAGGCATATTGCCGGGTCCTAATGCAAGCTGCCTCTGAACCTCAGAGAGAGCACTGAGCCAGGGCGGGGTTGCTGGTCCCAAGCCGCGGTTTTTTTTCTTCAGTTTGAAAGAGTGGGGGTGACGCGCCCGCCCGCAGCGAGGAGGGGGAGGCGGCCAACCCGGAGAAGGTGGTTGCCTGCCAGCGCCCGCGAGGCCGGGCTGCCCCGCCCCACACCACCGGGACTTGGATGCCAGGAACGGTGGGGGGGGCCAGCCGAGAGGAGGTGAGCGGACAGGCGGTAGAAGCTTTACGGGGGCAAGTTTGCCTCCGTTTTTTGGGTCACGCCCGTACTGGACATGTATTCCTAGCGGTTCTTTCAGGCTGCCCCGTTTCGCGCCGCCAGTCCCGGGGCGGTCGCCGGCACTCCCGAGGTCGGGCTTTGCCATGCCGGACCCTCCGAGTTGCCGGTACGGGGGAGGGACCGTCTGGGCACCGCGGCTAGGGACAGGTCGCGGTCTCGACTGCGATGGGCAATCGGGACCGGTCGGTCGGGAAGGGAGCGGCCAGCTATAGCGAACCCACCAAGGCTCCCACGAACCGGTCGCAGCGCCACCAGTACCGGATCCCTCGGTAGAGGGTGGGGAAGCGTCCGAACTACCACTCAACAATATCCGATCACCCTCGGCACACGGGGCAACACAAACAAAGCACGTACACGTCTCCATTTCAATGAGAGGGCGCACATCCTCTCTTTCTAGTTCTTCTTCATCAACACTGTTTTCAGTGTCGATAAGCGGGGGGGCGAAGGGGCGTTCACTCAAAAAGCCCGCGCGTTTGTTTTCCCACAAAACTTCTTCCTCTATTTGGAAGTCAAGTTTACGCACATCCCGCGCTAAGTTAAAGCAAACGGTCAGAAGGAAACACACCGCGAGACACCAAGTTGCTGCAGAAATATTACTCAACCCTCTAAATAATTCCTCCATCTCTGATACCCTGCTCGCTGCGCCAAAAATGTCACGGAGGCACCCCGAGATTAGTTTAAGGGGCAACAGGGTCCAAAACAACTTTTATTAAACCGGTGAGAAACAGGGTTTTAGCACTCCGAAAGTGACTTAAATATAGATTCGGATATCAGTTGAGGAAAATTATTAAGGGGCAGCAACTAATACAACAGGCGGTCCACAGTGTGCATGCACGTGGCTTCACCCAAAACAATGCCGGAGCCGCCCCTGAGTCCGGGAAGAGTACACACTTGCCTGAACACGGTGCGGGATTATTCTTAAAGAGATACCGGTACTCATAGTGAGTACGGAAAGTGTACACTCGCGATTCCGCGAGGGTAAATTTATAATACACTCGCAATCCTGCGAGGGTTAATTTACTTACACGTGCGACTGTGCACAGAATACTACACGTGCTTATGTGGAAGCACGGGAGGAAAATACACTCGCGATTGTACGAGGAAATAATTTTATACGTGCTTGTATTAACACGGGAAGTTACACGTGCCTATGTGCACAGAAAGTATAAATATACTCACAATCCTGCGAGAAGTTTACTCACACACGTGGCGGCAAGACAAGCGGAGTCTCCATCCCGGGGAGGGGGGCTCTCGGCGTCAGCATCCTGCTCGTGCTCCGAGAGACCCGTGACAATGGGCGGAGTCTCGACGAGAGTCCCGTTTTTTATAGGCTGATCAGACCTGACTGTAGGCATTCTAGAAGCTTCTCTGCACCCCCACACTGGCTGTGGGGTGCCCCTGAAGCCTCCAAACATCCCCCACACTGGCCGCAGGCGCCCAGCGGCTCGTTGGGAGAACTGGGGCTGTTTAGCTTTGAGAAAAGGAGGTTGAGGGGAGACCTTGTTGCTGTTTACAACTACCTCAAAGGAGGTTGTAGCACGGAGGGTGCTGGTCTCTTCTCCCAAGTAGCAAGATAGAACAAGAGGAAACAGCATCAAGTTGTGCCAGGGAAGGTTTAGATTGGATATTAGGAAAAAATTCTTCATGCGAAGGGTTGTTGGGCATTGGAACAGGCTGCCCAGGGAAGTGGTGGAGTCATCATCCCTAGAGGTGTTTAAAAGGCATTTAGATGAGGTTCTTAGGGACATGGTTTAGTGCTAGAGTTAGGTTAGGTTATGGTTGGACTCGATGATCCTTAGGATTTCTTCCAACTGAAATGATTCTATGATTCTATGAGTTGCTGAGCATACTTCTCAGATGTAATGGTTTTGCTGGGATTCAGACCAGCATCAGAACACCAGAGAGTGACCATGACCTTTTTTTGGTGCAAGTTTGGCTCTGGGAAGTGCTTTGGAGATTCTTCTTGGTCCATCCACTGAGCTGGTTGTCGCCGGTTGTTGTATGCAATCCACTTTTCGTCGCACGCCACAATCCAATTGAGAAATGTTCCTTGTTGTGTAGAATAAGATGACACTTCAAAATTATATTTTTTTTGATATTTGGTCAGCTCATGAGGCACCCACTTGTTGAGGTTTTTCACCTTTCCAATTTGCTTCATATGCCGAACGACCATAGAATGGTCGACATTGAGTTCTTCAGCAACTTCTCGTGTAATTGTAACAGGATCAGCTTCCATGATTGTTCTCAGTTGTTTGTTGTCAACTTTGAATGGCCGGCTACTATGTTCCTCATCTTCAAGGCTCTTGTCTCCTTTGTGAAACTTCTTGAACCACCACTGCACTGTACATTCTCTAGCAGTTCCTGGGCCAAATGCGATGTTGATGTTTTGAGTTATCTCCGCTGCTTTATGACCCATTTTGAACTCGAATAAGAAAATCGCTCACATTTGCTTTTTGTTTAACATAATTTCCATAGTCTAAAACAAATATAAAATAAACAGCAAGTAATAAATCAGTAGCAAAAAAACATAAAGCGATAAAAGCACCTTCAAATGGTGTATAACGTAACCACATTTATTTAAGAATGTATTTTAATATCAAACAACAAATTTCAGTAATGCAAAAACCACAATTCCTTTTGCTCCAACCTAATAACACCTCTGCAACAGAGTTAATATAGTTTTGTGGTTGTGTTTCTGTTTGTTTGTTTGTTTGGGGTTTTTGTTTGTTTGTTTGTGGTTTTTGTTGGTTGTGTTGTTTTTGTTTTGTTTTTGTTTTTTTTTCAAGTAACTTTCCAGTGGTTTTGAGTGGGAACAAAGAGAATATAGGAGCTTGCTGTTATCCTAGTTGTTGTCTTGGAGCCTAAGTCGTTTCTAGCCTCTCTGTCTGCAGGTATGAGGCAGCTAGGAATGGGGGCATGGATGGGGCAGACCTTGACTGACATCCAAGCTGATAAATAAGAATATTCCATGTCATTAGCATCATGGTTCATATTTAAGGAGAGTTTGATTTACCAGCTAGGGGAACAGAGATGGAGACCTGTTCCAGTTCTGCTCCATTTCAGTGGAGTTCCATTCAGGAGTTTTCTCTTAGTTCAGCCTGCTTTGCAGTGGGCCTCTGGAGCTTTGTGCATTTTTCTCTCTTCTCTCTCCAGGATCAGCTGTTTTGGGACCTGGGGCTAACTGCTCGGCACAGACGGAATTCATGAGGAATTGCATTGAGTATCTCTTATTTTTTTATTTGTCATTTTATATATATTAGTAGTAGTGGTATATTAATATTATTTTATTAAACTGTGTTTATCTCCCTTCCCTTTCAATTCTCTCCCCTACTGGGGGGGAGAGGGCAAGTGAGCGAGCGGCTATTGTGGTTTTGAATTGCTAGCTGGGGTTAAACTGCAACAGAGGCTCAACAGAGTAGACATGGCTTGTTCAAGATCACTAAATCCTCAAATACATTGTCTTTCACAAGGCTTTCAATAGAGGTGGTTTAGAACATGTTTCCACTGAAAACCGATCATCTTACCAAAACAAAAAAAAATACTTAAAAAAGTAAAAAAATTGATCAAAAGTAAAAAGTGGATCAGCTGACTCATGACAGTGAATTCTTTTATCAAGGAACAAGTTGAAACATATGCTCTGGACCACTGCAAACCATCTTAAACAGATCCCCTTAAACAGGTCCCTGTGGTTGGTTGACCCTGGCTGCATGCCAGGTGCCCACCAAAACCGCTCTAATGCTCCCCCTTCTCAGCTGGACAAGGGAGAGAAAATATAACAAAAGGCTTGTGGGTCGAGATAAGGACAGGGAGATTGCTCAGCAATTACTGTCATGGGCAAAACAGACTTGAGGAAATTAGTTTAATTTATTATCAATTAAAATCAGTAGGATAATAAGAAAATAAAAACTAAATCTTAAAACACCTTCCTCCCACACCTCCCTTCTTCCTGGACTTAACTTCCCTCCTGAATTCTCTACCTCCTCCCCCACCCCTGAGCAGTGCAGGGGATGGGGAATGGGGTTTGCAGTCACTTCATCACACATTGTCACTCCTGTTCCTTCCTCCTCAGAGGGAGGACTCCTCACACTCCAGCATGAAGTCCCTCCCACAGGAGACAGTTCTCCACAAACTCCTCCAAATGTGAGTCCTTCCCACAGGCTGCAGTTATTCACAAACTGCTCCAGCATGGGTCCCCCACAGGGTCACAAGTCCTGCCAACAAACCTGCTCCAGCATGGTCTCCTTTCTCTTCATGGGTCCACAGGTCCTGCCAGAAAACTTGCTCCAGTGTGGGCTTCCCATTGAGTGACAGCCTCCTTCAGGGCACATCCACCTGCTTTGGTGTGGGGTCCTCCATGGGCTGCAAGTGGATATCTGCTCCACCATGAACCTCCAGGGACAGCCTGCCTTCACCATGGGGTGCAGGAGAATATCTGCTCTGGCGCCTGGAGCATTTCTCCCTCTTTTTTCACTGATCTTGGTGTCTGCATAGTTGTTTCTCTCACATAATCGCACTCCTCTCTTTCAGTTGCTGTTGCACAGCCACATTTTCCCCTTCTTAAATATATCAGGGAGGCACTACTGCTGTCACTGATTGGCTCAACTTAGGCCAGCAGCGGGTCTGTCTTGCAGCTGGCTTGAAATGGAGAAATAAACTTAATAGCAGAGTCAATTATACTGTTAAGTGGCATTCTTTATTTTATCAACGCTGGGGAACACTGGGGATCATCCTCCATAAGTGTTCCAAAGACTGGATGCTCTTGTGTTGCTTATATACACATAATTATTACATATGCATTACAATTATTGAAAATTTTGACATATAGTATGTCTATACTAAGAAATAATTGATTATGTTAGTTATAATTGGTTAATTTCTTACTTACAACACATCTATTAATTATTAGTTAAATATAAGCTAAGCACTCTGCTTCTAAACAATGTATCGCTTAATCTTCTGTCTCCCTCTTGTCATGCAGAAGGATCTAAAACTTGAAAAATATCCCCTCGTTTTGCAGGTGGTCAAAAAGCATTTATTTCAGGTCAACTAGTTAATGATGGGTACATCTTTTATAACTTAATCACAGTATACATTAATTTGGCAGCTGCTCTTCAATTCCCCCCTTTTCAATATACTTGCAAATTCCTTTGCAATCTAGATCTACAAAGCATTATCATCTCATGTTGTGATACGGCATAGCTATTTGGTACCCGATAGCAGTACCAAATAGAACATTGTAGCATAATGCGAGTAAAAATTATTAGCATTAAAATTATAGTCACAAGATGTATAATTTTTTGTGACTTTGTGTAATACTTCAGTTTATTCCCAAAAGGATTTGCGATTGCTCATATTTCAATACCATATAAGACTGTTGTCAAGATTATAATTATCACCAATCATGCCAACAAGGGATATTTTGCAGTTTCAGATTCAACCTGTGCAGACATTTCTTTTAGTTCATTTTGGGCTATGATAGTTTTCATGAAAGATTTGTGTAAAAGCTAACTAGGAGTAAAAGCATTTGTTACTGCAGTTATACTTCTTAGAGTCATTAAGATCAATGCTGAGAGAACTGTGAAACAGTAGGTCTACTGGTAAACATGTCTGTTTCTTATCTGGTGCTTTCTTCACTCCTGAACAGTGAATCCAGGCAGGTTGGTCTTTAATCTTGATTGCAGTAAAGGCTATCAGCAACACCTGGAACGGTCCATTCCACTTCTCTTCTAAAGGCGGACGTGAAAAAGCTTTAACATAAACTTAATCTCTTGGCTTGAAAGAAAAGACACAAGTTTTCCTTGGCTCAAGACTTCACTCTAATTCTGAGCAGCAATAAAGGTAGTGCTTGATTCTACTTCAAATTAGTTTCTTGACAAATTTTATTTAACTGCTGTTTGATTATATGATTCATTTTCTGTCTGCCCATTTGCTTAAGGCTTGTAGGGAGTAGGCAACTGCCAATCAATCTCTAATGCTTTACTGACTTGCTGCACTACCTGTGCAACAAAATGTGGCCCTCTATCAGAGGACATCACAGTGGGTATCCCAAATCAGGATATGATTTCATTTAACAAAGCTTTAGTTACTTTTCTGAATTTACTAGTTTGGCAAGGGAATACTGGCCAACCTGAGAAGAGATCTGTTAATACCAGCAAATATTGATACCCCCCTTTTTTGGGGAGTTTGGAGAAATCTATTTGCCAATATTGTCCTAGTACATTTCCCTTTTCCAGTTGTTCTTATTTGTACCCTATTTACAGTATTAAGATTGTTTTCCAGACGTATTTCACATTGCTGGGTCACTTGTTTCTAAATAGTATATAAATTCACTCTTAGCTTTTAATCAAATCTTGGTATGGAGCATCAGCTCCCTAATGAGTTTTGTTGTTTTCTAATACAATTTCCCATAACATACTGCAAGGTATAGTTTACTGATGTTGGTTTGAGAAGACAGTCATCTGGAATCAGAGACATCACTTTCATATCTGCCTCTGTTGTTTCAGCAGCTTGTCTCGCAGTATAATCTGCCAATTTATTTCCAATATCCCTTTTGATGCTCTTTGAAATGCATGATGGCAACTTTTCTAGTAACAGCACAGCTTCCAACAATTGGAGTATCATGTTTAATCTGTTTTCCTTGTGCTGTTAATAAACTTCATTCTTTACAAACGGCTCCATAGGTATGCATCACTCTAAAAGCATACTTTGAATGAGTCCAAATATTAATATTCTTCTCTTTGGATAATTTTAAAGCTCGTGTGAGCACAGCTTTCTAGGCGGAAGTCCCTGGAGGCAAAGGTTTAGCTTTGATTACCTTGTGGGTAGTTGTCACCACATACCCAGTTTGATGTACCCCTTGCTTTACAAAGCTGTTTTTGTTGGTGAACCAGGAATGTTCAGCATCTTCCAGTGGCTGTTCCTTTAAAATCCAGTCTGCTGGAGTAAACAGCTTCCATTGTTTCCAAGCAATGGCGGACCACAGGCTCTGAAACAGATCCACTGAGGAAAGAAGCTGGATTGACAATGTTAGTAGTGACAATATTTACATCATCTTGTTCCAACAACATCGCCTGGTATTTCAGGAATCTTGAAAGGGAAAACCGATGGTTACCTTTTTGTTCCAGTACAGTTGTGACTGTATGGGATACTAACAGTCATTTTCTGTCCCACAGGGAACTTGCGAGCTTCCTGTATATTGAGTACAACTGCTGCCACAGCTCGAAGACATCCAGGCCAGCCTTTCCTTGCTTCATTTAATTGCTTAGAGAAGTAGGCCACTGCTCGCTTCTAGGGTCCTAATTACTGTGCTAGGACACCCAGAGCAATGCCTTGCCTTTCATGTGAGAATAACCAAAATGCTTTGGTGACATCTGGGAGTCCCAGGGCCCGAGCCCTCATCAGTTCCTTTTTCAGTTGTGAAAAAGCCCTCCTGGCTTCTTTTGTCCAATTCAACTTGGAGGTGTTTTCTTTTAGCAGTTCATACAAAGGCTTTACTAAAAGTCCATAATTACAAATTCAAAGTTTGCACCAGCCTGTCATTCCAATAAATGTCTGGAGCTCTTTTATCATTGCAGGTTCTGATGTCTGGCGAATAGCTTCTTTTTGCTCTGTCCCCAGCTCTTGCTGTTCTCCGGAGATATCAACTCCCAGATAAGACACTTGGCGCTGTATCAGCTGGGCTTTCTGTTGGGAAACTCAATACTTGCTTAATCTCAGAAAATTAGTAAATTTACAGTCCATTGCACACAGTCTTCTTTGTTTTTTGTGGCTAATTGAGAGATCACGAAGTCCCATTTCCTGGAAGGGCTTCCTAGGCTTCAAGTTCTTGTCCCTGGGCTAACACTGTCCTGGTTAATTGGGCTTTTCTCCCAGTATGGGGATTTTATCAGTCAAAAGCAAAAAGCTTTGGACTCTCTTTGTCTAATGCAAGACAGAAAAGGCATCTTTCAAATCCAACACAGTAAACTATTTCTGATTGTCTCATAATTTGGTTAACAATGTGTAAGGGTTAGCTACTATTTGGTGTAATTTTATTTTTTACTCTTAAATCCTGCAGTAACTTTATAGCTTTTATCATCTTGTTTCTTTACTCGCATTCTATCAGCAGTCCTAACTGCAGGAAGTTACTGATTTTTTTTTTTTTTTTTCCCCTATTCTCTAATTTCAGAGGATATTGTTTGATTCTGACTGGGCCAGCTCCAGGTTTCAAATTAATTTTCACGGGTTCTGTGTTCTTTGATTTACCAGGAACTCTTGAAGCCCATACCCCCGGAAATACTTGATCCAATATTTCCTGAAGTATTTGGCTTTGCTTGTCAGCTTGAATCATTGCCAAATTTAAAATCTCAGGGTTTTATCTTGTATTTCACTTCGTTTGAATATTATAGGCATATAGAAGAACTTATGAATTCCAGTTTGTTTTCTCAATTTATATTTGATTGTCTGTAAAAAGAAAAAGAAAGCTTTATTTTGTTGGCCAGTAGCTTCCACTACCATTAGAAAATCTCTATCTAACGATATAAATTCCTGATTCAAAACCAAATAAGATGCTCCAGTATCAATTAAAAATTCAGTTTCTTTTCCCTGTTTTCCTCTTCTCTCTCCGAAGCTTCATCATCCGCTACCTCGGAAGGTGAAGGCATATATTTATGTACCAGCGTCATTAACAGGATTACCCAGTTCAGAATTCCTGCTAAGAGTGAAGAGAAGCTACTAAATCAATGTACATTGTGATTAAGTTACAAAGGTGTTGCGGTTCATCCTGCAACATAGGTGTCCTGGTTCAGGAACGGCACGGCAACCACCCTCAGGTCACTCGGTCCATCAGCTCGCAGACACCAATGTGGTGGACGGCAAATGGCGTTTATTGGTAGGTAATAAAGCAATATATACCTTGAGTTTTACAACGTCACATCCGTGTGCTTAGATAACACACGAAACACTACACCTATCAGGGGAGGGGCCACTATCTTCCCGTACAGCGCGAGATCTTCCGAACGCAAGACCCTAACTACCAACACAAAGGATGTACCCATCATTAACCAATGACATGTGTGAGCCAATGCAGGCATATCGCAGGAACAACCGGAGGCCACGAATGCAATTGCAAAGAGCAAATTTATTTTTGTTACCTTGTTACCAGGGGATCTCCGAAACAGCACCTAACCTCCCAGGCAGAGGTGACACAAACAGAGATGCAGGTGCTGCAGAATTCAGCCCTGGTAGATCACTGCACCTGCTGCGCTTGCCTGTATTTCAAGGCTTCAAGCAGGCACAGCCTTCTGCTGTGCTCTGCTCTGCTCTTTCTCACAACAAAGCAGGAATCTCAGGCATAATGATAAGGTGCCTTAGAATTTCTCACAGGCCTATGTTATCTAACACAGAGGTTCTACTTGTCAAGCACACAAGGTCAGTAAAACAATTAGTGTGATGTGTGTGTTTTTTCTACACCCCAGCTGCAGTTGCTTGAGCGTATTTACAATTAGCCTCCTTGCCATTCTTCGGTATTCCCATATATTCCACCCCTTCGCTCAAGATACTGCTTCTGCTGGGGCTGGCAAAGCCAGAATTGTTCATTTGGGCTTGTGAGGTATAACACAGAGCAATTTACAGGGGCATACAATAAAGTCATACAGAAAAATAAAAAAAACATATTTCTGCAATAATACTTAAAAACAGGTGTCCCATTCATCTTGTCAAGGAATTAAAGGAGTTGTTCATCCAGGCATTATCAGTATCACAGAATGTTAGGGATTGGAAGAGACCTTGAAAGATCATCTAGTCCAATCCCCCTGCCGGAGCAGGAACACCTAGATGAGGTTACACGGGAAGGCATCCAGGTGGGTTTTGAATGTCTCCAGAGAAAGAGGCTCCACAACATCCCTGGACAGACTGTTCCAGTGTTCTATCACTCTCACCGTGAAGAAGTTTCTTCTCATATTTAAGTGGAACCTCCTATGTTCCAGTTTCCACCCATTGCCCCTTGTCATTGTCATCATTGGTTGTCACTGAGAAGAGCCTGGCTCCATTCTCCTGACACTCACCCTTTACATATTTATAAACATTAATGAGGTCACCCCTCAGTCTCGTTTTCTCCAAGCTAAAGAGACCCAGGTCCCTTAGCCTTTCCTCAAAAGGGAGATACTCCACTCCCTTAATTATCTTTGTGGCTCTGCGCTGGACTCTCTCCAGCAGTTCCCTGTCCTTGAACTGAGGGGCCCAGAACTGGACACAATATTCCAGATGCAGTCTCACCAGGGCAGAGCAGAGGGGGAGGAGAACCTCTCTCAACCTACTAACCACAGCTCTTCTAATCACCCCAGGATGCCATTGACCTTCTTGGCCACAAGGGCACAGTGCTGGCTCATGGTCATCCTGCTGTCCACCAGGACCTCCAGGTCCCTTTGCCTTACACTGCTCTCCAACAGGTCATTCCCCAACTTACACTGGAACCTGGGGTTGTTCTTGCCCAGATGGAAGACTCTACGCTTTCCCTTGTTATATTTCATTAAATTTCTCCCCACCCAGCTCTCCACCCTATGTCTCGTTGACGTGTCAGCCACTCCTCTCAGTTTTGTGTCATCAGCAAACTTGCTGACAGTGCACTCTGTTCCCTCATCCAAGTCATTGATGAATATATTGAATAGTACTGGTCCCAGTATCGACCCTTGAGGGACTCCACTAGATACAGGCCTCCAACTAGACTCTGTCCCACTGACCACAACTCCCTGGCTTCTTTCCTTCAGCCAGTTCACAGTTCATCTCACTACCTGATCATTCAGACCACACTTCCTAAGTTTAGCTTTGACAGTGCTGTGGGAAACGGTGTCAAATGCTTTACTGAAATCAAGATAGACCACATCCACGGCTTTACCATCATCTATCTACCTGGTTGTCTTCATCAGTAGATTGTTTCATTTGCTACATTAGTCCCAAAGATATGAAATGTTCTCTTCCATGCTGGCTCGTTCATCATCTATGCCTTCATATACATGTTCATATACATGCCTTCAAAAACAAAGCAGTATTTGCAGCTGCTACCTACTCAGAGAAAACAACAATTATAAACATTAATGTCAAAATCCCTTAGCATAGCACAATTCTGTAATACAGCTACAGGGGTTATCATGCTAATGAAACATATTGTTAAGAGACCTGCAGCTGTTAATTTCTCCTAAACATTAAAGGCATATGTTTTGGGAACGCCTAGAGGCTGAACAGATCTAAGTTTACCAGGACAAATCTAAGTTTATTAACAGGAGTGTTGTCACCTTCCAGTAACACATACGCTGTTGCTCCAGGTCCTTCAGGTAAGTATTACTCTGGGTTTAACAACCTGGTGTGGGGTAATTGCCCACACAGACTGGAAAGTCGTGGCCTGCACTTTTTCAGATTGGACTTCAGTTAGATGTTGGGTCTGTGACACCAGTAACATTGTTCCAGTGCTGTCTCCTCTAGATACAACACAGGTGTTTGCTGAAGATACCTGAAATACAAGAACTCAAGAATCTGATATTAGCAAAGGATGTAACATAAGAGGAGAAGTCAGGGTACAAAACCATACAGCATCCTCTGGAGTCATGTGAATTTTTACATCTAGATCAGTAGGATGCAGTCCCACTTCACAATCCATTGGTGTGAATAATTCCATTTCCCCTGTAGTTAGTCCTGACACGGTATTCATAGCAATGTGTACATATTTCACAGAATCACAGAATCACAGAATGTTAGGGATTGGAAGGGACCTCAAGAGATCATCTAGTCCAATCCCCCTGCCGGAGCAGGAACACTTAGATGAGGTTACACAGGAATGTGTCCAGGCGGGTCTTGAATGTCTCCAGAGTAGGAGACTCCACAACCTCCCTGGGTAGCCTGTTCCAGTGTTCTGTTACCCTTACTGAGAAGAAGTTTCTTCTCAAATTTAAGTGGAACCTCTTGTGTTCCAATTTGAACCCATTACCCCTTGTCCTGATGTTGGCTGTCACCGAGAAGAGCCTGGCTTCATCCTTGTGACACTCACCCTTTTTATATCTGTAAACATTAATGAGGTCACCCCTCAGTCTCCTCCAAACTAAAGAGACCCAGCTCCCTCAGCCTTTCCTCATAAGGGAGATGTTCCACTCCCTTAATCATCTTCCTTGCTCTGCGCTGGACTCTCTCCAGCAGTTCCTTGTCCTTCTGGAACTGAGGGGCCCAGAAATGGACACAATATTCCAGATGTGGTCTCACCAGGGCAGAGTAGAGGGGGAGGAGAACCTCTCTAGACCTACTAACCACCCCCATTCTAATACACCCCAGGATGCCATTGGCCTTCCTGGCCACAAGGGCACAGTGCTGGCTCATGGTCATCCTGTTGTCCACCAGGACCCCCAGGTCCCTTTCCCCTACGCTGCTCTCTAATAGATCATTCCCCACTTTATAATGGAATCTGGGGTTGTTCCTATCCAGATGCAAGACTTTACACTTTCCTTTGTTATATTTCATTAAATTTCTCCCCACCCAGCTCTCCAGCCTGTCCAGGTCTCGCTGGATGGCAGCACAGCCTTCTGGTGTGTCGACCACTCCTCCCAGCTTGGTGTCATACCCCCTAGACAGGGGTAGGGGGCCAATAAAATCAACCTGGCAGGTATTCAAGGCCCACTGACCATGTTTAACCTTTCCCCATGCTCTTAAATGTAGCTGTGTACAAGCAGCACAATGGTGTGAGCATGTTTTACAAGTATCTACCAGCAAAGGGGTTTGATTGTGAGCCATGTCCCATGCGTGTGCAGTATAAGCAGATTCATGTCCACGAGTTATATGCACATTTAGAGCTTGAGCATGCATCTCAGCAGAGGTCATATTATCTGCTTCCTTATTGTTCTGAGACTCAAGTGAATCATCTTTATTGTGCTCTGCTATTAACCCTTCAGAAGGGGAATCCTCCTTCACAGAAGATGTAGGGATGAAAGTTCTTCAATGCCCTAAAAATCCTAAAAAGGCATGTAATTGTTTTACTGCAGCTGGTACAGAAAACTGCTGGACTGTGTGCTGTACCTTATCTGGTATTTCCCTAAGCTGTCCATGCCAGACTATTCCTAGAAATAGTACAGCAGCACTAGGGCCCTGTGTTTTAGTCAGATTAATTGCCCAGCCTTGGTCCTGTAAATGCACCGTCAAAAATTCAGCAGCTGCTTCATTTTCCTGATGTGACACTGCCATAATCAACTAATCATCAATACAATGGCAATAAGTAACAGTACCCAACCATAGTGCTATATTAGCTACTCTCATTTGGTGGCTAAAGGAGGAACTGTGGCAGGCGGGGTGGAGGGTGGGTACAGTGCTGGTAGCGGGGCTAGGCTTGGTCAGCTTTTTTGCATAGGCATTAACTTCTGCAAGTGACAAAACATTACTGATGGTATGATCCCACCTATTTCTAGTCATGGGATGCTGGCTTGTACAAAATCATTCCACATTTGTGTCCTCATCACCCATGCTGTAACTCCTTTTGGTTTTGCTGGCTTTCCTGTATTCACCACCCAAATAGAGGGTTCTGAAATTAAATCCCAAATTCCCCTCAAGGTATTTTCTAGAGTGCCTGCATTACCTGTAGCATTTGTCACTGTTGACAGAATCACAGGTGTTAGTGAGGCAAGCACTCCTCTCAAAAGTTGCTTTTGAATACTTCTTGTCACTGCTACCCTGTCGGATCTGTTCCCACAATCAATGCATATGCCACCCCCATCTGCCACACTAAATCAATACCCTCCTCCATTGCGCACCAGTTTCCACGGGACAACACAGATTCAACAGCTTCAGCATATGCTGTTAAAACTGCTGCACACAACCATTGATATAGTGTAGGTGAAATAATATCTTGCCCATGAGGACCTCTGACATTTTGCAGCTGAGCATATCATTGTATTCGATCATCATCGGCTATAGGGCTAAATAAATATTTTTCATCCGCTAATAAATGCATAAACGCAAATCCACTATCCCACGCTGACAAAATCCATGCCAATATTCCTTCCCCACTCTTCTGCTGAGAGATCTCTGAAAATGCCTTTTACTCTTTCGGAGTGTAAGAACGCATGATCTGCCCCCCCCTTATCTGCTTCTTCCTGCTGCTGCATTATTTGTATTCTTGCGGTATTCCCATACATATGATAAATGTTTTTTGACCACCTGCAAAATGAGGGGATGTTTTACAAGTTTCAGATCCTCTTTCATGATAAGAAGGAGACAAAAGATTAAGCAATACATTGTTTAGAAGCAGGATGCCTAGTTTATATTTAACTAGAAACTAATAGATGTATTTTAAGTAAACTATTAAGTACTTATGTAAGTGTGTACTAATTGTGCATGCGTGAAGGACTGCCAACCTGGAAAGGTCAATCAGCAGACACATGAAAAGATCCTCGAATGCCCTCCACCAAAAGGCTGCAGTACCTGCAAAAGGACGCTAGATGACAGCAAAGACTATGAAATAACTAACCTTATGTTTATGCAATCATTTCTTAGTATAATTGCATGTTAAAAATTTCCAAAATTGTAATGAATATGCAATAATTGTGTGAATATAAGCAACACAAGAGCATCCAGTCATTGGAGTACTTACGGTGGAGAATCCCCAGTGCAACCCCACCACAGCTAATAAAGAATGCCTGTGTAAGAGTTAATTGACCTTGCTCTTAAGTCAATTTATTTGTTTCAGTTCTGGCGACCCAGATGGGACCAATTCTGTGTGACTGCAGGATCCGTTGAGTCAGGGACTCCCTTGGTGCGCCCCAGAGACTTCTCTGGAGAGGCTCTTCTTCTTAGTCGGATCGCTGCAGGGACAGACATGAACCATCTGGTATGAAGGCATTCTTTTCTGATATTTTGGAACTGGTCATTTGGTTTTGGGCTATCCATAAGTCTCAAGACAGAATTCTTACATGGGATAGTGTATATCAGTTTGCTAGCACCTTAAAGGTATACATTGGTTACTTTGGTTATTCGGTTACTTGGTTTTCTGAAACTTGATCGCTTTGTTAATTTACGGACTTGTTTGTGTTGAATGCTTTTGGTGTTGGTTATTCTATTACTTTGTTGTGGTGTAAAGACGGTTCAGTATACAGCCGAGAAGTATACTTTGGTTTTCTTTAATTTTGGGTATACTTTGGTTTTATTTATGCACGTTAATGCCTAAAGACACAGTAGAAGCTGTGCTCCTCTGCTGAAGTTGTTGTGGTGTAAAGCCAGCTCTGTATATAGCTGTAAAGCATATTGTAGTTTTGTTTAATTCTTAGACCCACCTTGGTTTTAGTTATGCACTTTAATACCTAAAAATACAGTAGAAGCTGCTGTGGTTTTAACTTGTAAGGGGTGTGAGTGTTGTGAACCCATCTATGTTGTAAAATGTCCTAATTGTACTGCTGAGTGTTATATAGATTTGAGCTGTGTGCCTGAATTGTTTTGTGTTAACTCTAAGTTTTGGAGAGAGTGGGATAAACTTGGAGTATAAATTCTGAGGATTGTATGTTCTGAGTAGATTCTAGTATTATCTGTGGGGTATTGATATATGTATTAATACTCCTAGTTTGTATTTGTAATAAGATTAGCTGTGTTGTTCCTCATAGAGCACAATGGGAGGACAGCATAGTAGTGGTAGTCTGAAAAAGAGCCCGTTAGGGTGTATTTTAGCTCACAGGTAAGAGAATGGGGGACCACCTGGTGGTAATGTGGATAGAAAAACCTTGATGAAATATTATAATCAGTGGCCATTGTATAAATTCGATGATGAGGAAAAATGGTCTCTTAATGAAACTTTGAATTATGGTACTTCAATGCTATTCTTGAGGAGAGAAGGAAAATGGAGTCAAGTTATGTATGCTGATGTATTTTTCACTTTGCAAAAACACCCAAAGTGGCAGAAAGAATGTATTATTAACTTGCTACCACAGGATCCATCTGTGTTCATATTAAAAAAGGAGCAGAATAGAGCACAGGGGAGGCTGAACCAATGTTGTTCAGCATGTAGAATAAGACAGAAAACTCCGCCGTGAGAAGGTGTTGTGTATTGATAAGGATCATGGCTGAAAACATTGTGGCAAAACTAGTTCATCCAGCTACAGGAGATGACACATTCAGTATAGGGTGAACTGCGATTTACATATCAACGACAAGCTAAGGAGCCACAGCCCAGGCCGGCTGGCAGATACCAGAGGTGGAGGATGAGCTGGAGGGCACATAGCCCCATCTTCTGATACGCCCAGCTTGGCACACAAAGGGGAAAAGCTGAGACCCTTCAACATGGCCCGGGACTTGTCGAGACTTGTCAATCTTTTGCAATCGCCCCTTCCCCCCAGACTTTCCTCTACTCTGAGAGCTATAAAAAAGCTCACCTAAAACAGCACTGGTAGGGAACCCACCACCCTGAGGACCTTCAGCCCACCAACCTCGCCACGGGAACTAGATCAGACATCAGAGGACGCTGCGCTCCTGAACTACAAACCCCAGCATACTCCCCGTGGGACACCGGAGACCATACATCATCGTACAAGTCCTGTCATCCACGCTGCAGAGCTGTAAGAGTGGCTGGATCCCTCACCCTTTTCTTTCTTCCTTTTGATACAGGGAATTAACAATTAAGTAACTAACACTTACAGAACTAACAATTAGACGCAACTGCAAAGGGGTGGTCTGGAGGCCTTACGGGCAGTTGCAGCAGTGGTACTGAACATACAGGAGGCCCAGAAATTTACCATGGGTCAGAAAATGACTGTGCTAGTATCCCACACGGTGTCCAGCAAAAGGGGGACATTGGCTTTCCCCACAAAGATTTCTCAAATATCAGGCTAAATCATCATCACTAACATTGTCAACCCAGCTTCTTTCCTCAGTGGTAATGTTGGAGAATCAGTTCATCATCGAAACAACATACTCCATTCAACCAGATCTAAAGGACAGTCCTATGGAAAATGCTGAAAACTGGTTTACAGATGAAAGCAGCAATATCCTGAACAGCCTGGACCTTGGTTCAGCTCTCTCCTAGAATCATTGGGACTCACAGACTGGTGAAAAAGGCTTTTAGATATTGTTATGATGTTAATTTGTGGTTTCTTGCTTTTGATGCTTGGCATTACTGTTGTATCTCTACTAGACTAGATGAAGACTACATAGACAGTGTTTGAAATCTATCTCTCTCTTCACTTTTGTTCTTATATTTTCTATCCTTTATCTGTCATGACAAAATCTCTGCCCTGGGGGGCAATGCGCAATGTTTTCGGCCATGGGGTGGTGTTGTATATTGATAAGGATCATGGCCGAAAACATTGTGGGGAAACTAGTGGCAACAGTATAACAGCAAATGTCCTACAAGCAATGTATTAGCAACCATTAGTAGCTATAATACAAAACTTAACATGAATCCAACAGCAGAGCTTAAGATGATGTTACTCTTAAATGTTCAAAAGGTATAAGAGAGAGAAAAAGAGAGTAATATATCACAGAAGGAGAGACAAAGAAATAGGGATATATAAAAAATGAGAGAAGGAAAGAACAGAGAGAAAGGAAGAAGGAAAAGGTGAGGGATCCCACCACTCTTAGGCTCCACAGCGTGGGTGACAGGACTTGTACGATGATGTATGGTCTCCGGTGTCCCACGGGGAGTATGCTGGGGTTTGTAGTTCAGGAGCGCAGCGTCCTCTGATGTCTGATCTAGTTCCCGTGGCGAGGTTGGTGGGCTGAAGGTCCTCAGGGTGGTGGGTTCCCTACCAGTGCTGTTTTAGGTGAGCTTTTTTATAGCTCTCAGAGTAGAGGAAAGTCTGGGGGGAAGGGGCGATTGCAAAAGATTGACAAGTCTCGACAAGTCCCGGGCCATGTTGAAGGGTCTCAGCTTTTCCCCTTTGTGTGCCAAGCTGGGCGTATCAGAAGATGGGGCTATGTGCCCTCCAGCTCATCCTCCACCTCTGGTATCTGCCAGCCGGCCTGGGCTGTGGCTCCTTAGCTTGTCGTTGATATGTAAATCGCAGTTCACCCTATACTGAATGTGTCATCTCCTGTAGCTGGATGAACTAGTTTTGCCACAATGTTTTCAGCCATGATCCTTATCAATACACAACACCTTCTCACGGCGGAGTTTTCTGTCTTATTCTACATGCTGAACAACATTGGTTCAGCCTCCCCTGTGCTCTATTCTGCTCCTTTTTTAATATGAACACAGATGGATCCTGTGGTAGCAAGTTAATAATACATTCTTTCTGCCACTTTGGGTGTTTTTGCAAAGTGAAAAATACATCAGCATACATAACTTGACTCCATTTTCCTTCTCTCCTCAAGAATAGCATTGAAGTACCATAATTCAAAGTTTCATTAAGAGACCATTTTTCCTCATCATCGAATTTATACAATGGCCACTGATTATAATATTTCATCAAGGTTTTTCTATCCACATTACCACCAGGTGGTCCCCCATTCTCTTACCTGTGAGCTAAAATACACCCTAACGGGCTCTTTTTCAGACTACCACTACTATGCTGTCCTCCCATTGTGCTCTATGAGGAACAACACAGCTAATCTTATTACAAATACAAACTAGGAGTATTAATACATATATCAATACCCCACAGATAATACTAGAATCTACTCAGAACATACAATCCTCAGAATTTATACTCCAAGTTTATCCCACTCTCTCCAAAACTTAGAGTTAACACAAAACAATTCAGGCACACAGCTCAAATCTATATAACACTCAGCAGTACAATTAGGACATTTTACAACATAGATGGGTTCACAACACTCACACCCCTTACAAGTTAAAACCACAGCAGCTTCTACTGTATTTTTAGGTATTAAAGTGCATAACTAAAACCAAGGTGGGTCTAAGAATTAAACAAAACTACAATATGCTTTACAGCTATATACAGAGCTGGCTTTACACCACAACAACTTCAGCAGAGGAGCACAGCTTCTACTGTGTCTTTAGGCATTAACGTGCATAAATAAAACCAAAGTATACCCAAAATTAAAGAAAACCAAAGTATACTTCTCGGCTGTATACTGAACCGTCTTTACACCACAACAAAGTAATAGAATAACCAACACCAAAAGCATTCAACACAAACAAGTCCGTAAATTAACAAAGCGATCAAGTTTCAGAAAACCAAGTAACCGAATAACCAAAGTAACCAATGTATACCTTTAAGGTGCTAGCAAACTGATATACACTATCCCATGTAAGAATTCTGTCTTGAGACTTATGGATAGCCCAAAACCAAATGACCAGTTCCAAAATATCAGAAAAGAATGCCTTCATACCAGATGGTTCATGTCTGTCCCTGCAGCGATCCGACTAAGAAGAAGAGCCTCTCCAGAGAAGTCTCTGGGGCGCACCAAGGGAGTCCCTGACTCAACGGATCCTGCAGTCACACAGAATTGGTCCCATCTGGGTCGCCAGAACTGAAACAAATAAATTGACTTAAGAGCAAGGTCAATTAACTCTTACACAGGCATTCTTTATTAGCTGTGGTGGGGTTGCACTGGGGATTCTCCACCGTAAGTACTCCAATGACTGGATGCTCTTGTGTTGCTTATATTCACACAATTATTGCATATTCATTACAATTTTGGAAATTTTTAACATGCAATTATACTAAGAAATGATTGCATAAACATAAGGTTAGTTATTTCATAGTCTTTGCTGTCATCTAGCGTCCTTTTGCAGGTACTGCAGCCTTTTGGTGGAGGGCATTCGAGGATCTTTTCATGTGTCTGCTGATTGACCTTTCCAGGTTGGCAGTCCTTCACGCATGCACAATTAGTACACACTTACATAAGTACTTAATAGTTTACTTAAAATACATCTATTAGTTTCTAGTTAAATATAAACTAGGCATCCTGCTTCTAAACAATGTATTGCTTAATCTTTTGTCTCCTTCTTATCATGAAAGAGGATCTGAAACTTGTAAAACATCCCCTCATTTTGCAGGTGGTCAAAAAACATTTATCATATGTATGGGAATACCGCAAGAATACAAATAATGCAGCAGCAGGAAGAAGCAGATAAGGGGGGGGCAGATCATGCGTTCTTACACTCCGAAAGAGTAAAAGGCATTTTCAGAGATCTCTCAGCAGAAGAGTGGGGAAGGAATATTGGCATGGATTTTGTCAGCGTGGGATAGTGGATTTGCGTTTATGCATTTATTAGCGGATGAAAAATATTTATTTAGCCCTATAGCCGATGATGATCGAATACAATGATATGCTCAGCTGCAAAATGTCAGAGGTCCTCATGGGCAAGATATTATTTCACCTACACTATATCAATGGTTGTGTGCAGCAGTTTTAACAGCATATGCTGAAGCTGTTGAATCTGTGTTGTCCCGTGGAAACTGGTGCGCAATGGAGGAGGGTATTGATTTAGTGTGGCAGATGGGGGTGGCATATGCATTGATTGTGGGAACAGATCCGACAGGGTAGCAGTGACAAGAAGTATTCAAAAGCAACTTTTGAGAGGAGTGCTTGCCTCACTAACACCTGTGATTCTGTCAACAGTGACAAATGCTACAGGTAATGCAGGCACTCTAGAAAATACCTTGAGGGGAATTTGGGATTTAATTTCAGAACCCTCTATTTGGGTGGTGAATACAGGAAAGCCAGCAAAACCAAAAGGAGTTACAGCATGGGTGATGAGGACACAAATGTGGAATGATTTTGTACAAGCCAGCATCCCATGACTAGAAATAGGTGGGATCATACCATCAGTAATGTTTTGTCACTTGCAGAAGTTAATGCCTATGCAAAAAAGCTGACCAAGCCTAGCCCCGCTACCAGCACTGTACCCACCCTCCACCCCGCCTGCCACAGTTCCTCCTTTAGCCACCAAATGAGAGTAGCTAATATAGCACTATGGTTGGGTACTGTTACTTATTGCCATTGTATTGATGATTAGTTGATTATGGCAGTGTCACATCAGGAAAATGAAGCAGCTGCTGAATTTTTGACGGTGCATTTACAGGACCAAGGCTGGGCAATTAATCTGACTAAAACACAGGGCCCTAGTGCTGCTGTACTATTTCTAGGAATAGTCTGGCATGGACAGCTTAGGGAAATACCAGATAAGGTACAGCACACAGTCCAGCAGTTTTCTGTACCAGCTGCAGTAAAACAATTACATGCCTTTTTAGGATTTTTAGGGCATTGAAGAACTTTCATCCCTACATCTTCTGTGAAGGAGGATTCCCCTTCTGAAGGGTTAATAGCAGAGCACAATAAAGATGATTCACTTGAGTCTCAGAACAATAAGGAAGCAGATAATATGACCTCTGCTGAGATGCATGCTCAAGCTCTAAATGTGCATATAACTCGTGGACATGAATCTGCTTATACTGCACACGCATGGGACATGGCTCACAATCAAACCCCTTTGCTGGTAGATACTTGTAAAACATGCTCACACCATTGTGCTGCTTGTACACAGCTACATTTAAGAGCATGGGGAAAGGTTAAACATGGTCAGTGGGCCTTGAATACCTGCCAGGTTGATTTTATTGGCCCCCTACCCCTGTCTAGGGGGTATGACACCAAGCTGGGAGGAGTGGTCGACACACCAGAAGGCTGTGCTGCCATCCAGCGAGACCTGGACAGGCTGGAGAGCTGGGTGGGGAGAAATTTAATGAAATATAACAAAGGAAAGTGTAAAGTCTTGCATCTGGATAGGAACAACCCCAGATTCCATTATAAAGTGGGGAATGATCTATTAGAGAGCAGCGTAGGGGAAAGGGACCTGGGGGTCCTGGTGGACAACAGGATGACCATGAGCCAGCACTGTGCCCTTGTGGCCAGGAAGGCCAATGGCATCCTGGGGTGTATTAGAATGGGGGTGGTTAGTAGGTCTAGAGAGGTTCTCCTCCCCCTCTACTCTGCCCTGGTGAGACCACATCTGGAATATTGTGTCCATTTCTGGGCCCCTCAGTTCCAGAAGGACAAGGAACTGCTGGAGAGAGTCCAGCGCAGAGCAAGGAAGATGATTAAGGGAGTGGAACATCTCCCTTATGAGGAAAGGCTGAGGGAGCTGGGTCTCTTTAGTTTGGAGGAGACTGAGGGGTGACCTCATTAATGTTTACAGATATAAAAAGGGTGAGTGTCACAAGGATGAAGCCAGGCTCTTCTCGGTGACAGCCAACATCAGGACAAGGGGTAATGGGTTCAAATTGGAACACAAGAGGTTCCACTTAAATTTGAGAAGAAACTTCTTCTCAGTAAGGGTAACAGAACACTGGAACAGGCTACCCAGGGAGGTTGTGGAGTCTCCTACTC
>NC_092559.1:56288329-56290829 GCF_037038585.1 Patagioenas fasciata
TTACTGAGGGAATCCTCGTTAGTTTCTTTTCCTCCGCTGACTAATATGCTTAAATTCAGCGGGTCGCCACGTCTGATCTGAGGTCGCAAGCCCAAAGACGACGGGGCGGCCGCGCCCGCCGGCGGACGTCGCCGCCCGCCGGCGCCGCCGGCGCCGCCGCGCTTCCCCTCTCTCTCTCGCGAGGAGAGGAGAAAAGCCCCAGCCCGGAGACGGCCCGACACGCGCGTGGCGGACACGCGCCCGGAGACGGCCCACCGCCACGGGGGGGAGAGAGATACGAGCGGCGCGGAGGGGGACGGACGCCGCGGGGAACGTTCCCCGTCCCCGGCGGTCGCGCGCGCGCGCGGCAGCACGGCACGGTACCGCCGCGGTACCCACCCGCAGACAGCCGCCCGCGCGGGACGAAACCGGGGGCGAGGCCCGCGCCTCCCCCACCGACACGCGCTTCGCCTCTCTCCCCACCGCCGCCCGCGCAGCAGGGTCCCTGCGACGGAACCCTGGCGTGGCCGGCACGGTGGGACGAGCTCCGCACAGCGGGCGCTCCGGGAGCGGGGAGCATCGGAGCGCTCCCCGAGTCTCGACTTAGGGGGACGAAGGCCTTCGCGCGCGCCACCGGGACGCCGCGGTCCCGGGCGCGCGTGGGGCCTGCGAGGCAACCCCAGCCGCGCCGCAGCCTGCGGCCGCGCCGCCGGAGGCGGACGGCGGCCCGGCCGGCGATTGATCGTCAAGCGACGCTCAGACAGGCGTAGCCCCGGGAGGAACCCGGGGCCGCAAGTGCGTTCGAAGTGTCGATGATCAATGTGTCCTGCAATTCACATTAATTCTCGCAGCTAGCTGCGTTCTTCATCGACGCACGAGCCGAGTGATCCACCGCTAAGAGTTGTCTGGCTTTCGGCGCCGCCCCGCGCGCGCGGGGGGGCCGGGACCGCTCGCCAAAAGCGGCCCCTTCTCTCTCTGAGGACGGCCCGCCGCCGGCCCCGCGGCGCGACGGCATCAGGGCCTCGCCTCGGCTGACCGTACCGACACACACACACAGGCCCGGGTGGCGAGAAAAGAGCCAGCGGAAAACCCCGAGCGGCAAGGGCGGGGAGCACGCGCTCCCGACAGACGGACGCCCCTTGTCCGCTTCGGAGGCGGCCCAGGCGCCCGGGCTCGCCCCGGCCTCCGCGCGGAGGCCACGGCACCGCCGGCCACGCGCCGCCTGCCGGACCTCGAATCGGCGCGCGGACGCTGCCGGACGAGCGGCAGCGACCGGGCAAAGCCCGCGTGGGGCGACACACGCGCCCCCCTCGGAGGCCGGCTACGCCGCGCGACGTCCACCGGCTTCCCCACGCGCGCCTCCCCGCCCCGGACGGCGAGACGGGCTCCCGCGAGCTCGACCGCCCACGCGCCGGGGGCGGACACCGTCGGAACCCCAAGCCAGCGACGCGCACCGCCCGCGACCCACCGGAGAGCGCCAGCCACCAAACCGGAGCGGCTCGCCCCTCCCGGGACCACCGCCACCGCTTCTCGCCCGGACCCCCTTCCCGCGGGCGGCTCACCGCCGCGAAGGCGGACGGCGCTCGAAGCAGGGGCGACGCGCCCGCTCTCCCGCCCGCCGTCGGCGGACGGTGACCGGGAACGCGACGTCCCCCACCCGCGCGCCCCCACCTCGCCCGGCGAGGCCCGGGAAAAGGGCGACGTGGACAGCGACGGTCGGGGCCCGAGCCGGGGCGGCCACAGGCGGCAGCGGACGTCTTCCGGCGGACCGTTAACGGCGAACGGCGCCGCCGCCGCTCAGACCGGGGCGCCACCCTGGACGGCGGTGAGGCGACCGGAGGCCGCCGAGCCGCTCGGCCGGGAGGCGAGGACGAGTGGGGAAGCGGAGGGCGCCGCGCGACGCCCGCACCGTGCGAGGGGGGGGGCGGTGGAACCCCGCCGCGGGCCACCGGGCGAGACCCCGCCGCGGGGCCTCGCCACCCCGGCGAGGGAGAGAGCGCGCGTCAGACGGCGCTTCCCCCCCCCCGGCCGGGGCCGCCCGTTTCGAGGCAGGCGAGCCGGCCCGCGGCCGACCGCGCCGCGGCCTGGACTTCCGCCGAGGCCGGACCGCAGAGAGGGGGGGGGGCAGAGGGACCCCCTCCCCGGCACGGCTCCCCGCGTCAGGGAGGACGACGGAGCGGGCGACGGACTCCCAGGGGCCTCGCGAGAGCGACTCCCGCCCCCCTGGAAGCACCCGCCTCCTCGCGCCGCCGCCCGGAGCCCTGGCGGGTCGCAGCGAGCCGCCCGAGTCTTTAAACCGCCGCCCGGCTTCCCGGCCTTCGACCCCCCGGGCTCGCCAGAGGGAGGGCCGCAGAAGCGCGGACGCTAGGTACCTGGCCCTGGGGCGAGGGAAACGACCTGCTGGGCCCCGCGGGGGTGCCTCCTCCGCTGCCGCCCTCGGAGGAGCGTCCGCCCGCGGGGGCGCGCCCGAACGCCCGCCGCCACCGCCTACGCCCTCCTGGCCCGGGAGCCGGGGTTTCCC
>NC_092559.1:56295829-56298329 GCF_037038585.1 Patagioenas fasciata
GACTGAACTGAACTGGACCGGACCGGACCGGACCGGACCGGACCGGCGGGAAAGGACCGGACCGCACCGGACCGGACCGGACCGGACCGGTGGGAAAGGACTGAACTGAACCGGACCGGACCGGACCGGACCGGCGGGAAAGGACTGAACCGAACCGGACCGGACCGGACCGGTGGGAAAGGACTGAACTGGACCGGACCGGACCGGACCGGACCGGCGGGAAAGGACTGAACTGAACCGGACCGCACCGGACCGGCGGGAAAGGCCTGAACTGAACTGGACCGGACCGGACCGGACCGGCGGGAAAGGACTGAACTGGACCGGACCGCACCGGACCGGCGGGAAAGGCCTGAACTGAACTGGACCGGACCGGACCGGACCGGTGGGAAAGGACTGAACTGAACTGGACCGGACCGGACCGGACCGGCGGGAAAGGACTGAACTGGACCGGACCGCACCGGACCGGACCGGACCGGTGGGAAAGGACTGAACTGGACCGGACCGCACCGGACCGGCGGGAAAGGACTGAACTGAACCGGACCGGACCGGACCGCACCGGACCGGACCGGACCGGACGGGCGGGAAAGGACTGAACTGAACCGGACCGGACCGCACCGGACCGGACCGGACCGGACCGGACCGGCGGGGCTCGGACGGACCCGGCGTCCGGCCGCGCTCGCGAGAGGGTCGACCTGCCGGGGCAGGAGGGCTGAGCGTCCTGCTGCTTTTTACGCGGCCCCCCGGCAAGTTCTCGAGGTTGAAGGGCGTGCGATACGCTGGTCGCCCCGTCCCTCTTGTCCCGACCCTAGGGTTCGGCGCCGACGTGGTGGTTTTCCTCTCCGCTGCTGAGGAGCAACGACAGAACCCGAGGGAGGGAGGGAGGGAAAGGCGGGAACAAGGAGCCGGGGGACGTTGAGGTCGGACGGTCGGAAATCACACACACACACACACACACACACACACACACACACACACACACACACAGAGAGGAAAAAAAAAAAAAAAAAGCAAAAACAAGGCTCTTCGCCCCGAGGGCGGCAGAGCACCGCCACGGGCCCCGGCGGAGAGGCGGTCACGGCCCCGAGCCCGTCCTGCTCTTCGAGAAGCGGCTGGATGACGGAGGCTGGGAACGGCGGGGCGGTTGGTCCTACGCAGGGACAGGATCTGGACGCGACCGAGCGAGCCTCTCGCGGGTGGCTGCGGGACAGTGTACGCGACTCTACGAGTCGAGCTTTTCGACCCTCGCGATGCGTGCACACGCTCGGCGAGTCCGTGTCTGGAGTTTCGGGGCTCGCGAGTGGCGTGGGGATGCGGGTTTCGTGGCGGTGTTTTATTTTTTTTTTGGTGGGGGTTTATTTCGGCAGGGGCGGCGGGGTCGTGGTGGTGTCGTCGTGCCCCCCACCCGCACCTGCCGCCGCCGCCGCCGTATAATTTCACTTCGTCTTCCGGCTCAGACTGCACGGCGAGCACAAACACCCCCCCTCCCCGCCCGCACCCCAAAGCGCGGTCTCTCCCGCCCTCGCCTTGCCCCCCGCCCCCTCCGGCCCACCCGCGGGAAGGGCCGGAGGGGGTCGGCAACTGCGCGCGCCGCGCATGCGCGCTCTCCCCGCCGCCCGGCAACCGGCCCCCTGCCCCCCGCCAGGTGCCCAACGGTCAGTCGCTCGGAGTCAAGCCCGTCGGGCGGGCGGTCGCGGGGAGGCCAGCGCAGGAGCGTCTTGCCGATCGGCCGAGGAACCCCGCGCGCGGGTAGGCAGGGAGGCAGGCGGGCCGGGACGGGGGGACGGGGACGGGGACGCGGTGTCTCTATGCCTCCCCGGGGGGAGGCAAAGCCGCTGGCGGGGTCGGTTTCTTCTTCAGCCCGCGGCCGGGGCGGGCAGCGGGCCGAGGGACCGAGCGAGCGAGCCACCGAGGAAGAAGCGCGGGAGGCGGCAGCACGGGCAGGTGAGGGGGTTAGGCCTCCGACAGCGGGGCTGAGAAACCGCGGGACGCCCGCGTGCCCCCCCCCCCCCCGCCCTCCGTCCACCCCCCCGCGCCGTCCACCCCCGTCCACCCCGGGCACGGAGCCGGCAGGGACGCCCCGGCTTCCCGGGGGGGAGGCGAACTCGCTGGCGAAAGGCCGGGGCGGGGGGTGGGGAGGAACTCTGGGCGCGGATGGGCGGCCGGGCTCGCTGCGGCGGACTGGGGCGGGCAGGCGGTGGTTGGGGCCGGGGAAGGCCGCCGCCTGTGCTCGGTCCGTAGCCCACCGGCAACGGGGGGGGGAGTTAAAAAAAAAGGGGGGGCGGGGGGGGGGTGTGTGTGAAGTCGGTGACAGAAACCGAAAGCGTAAATTCAAAAAAAAAAGGCGGCTGGAGAAAAGGCATACGTACGTCTACAAGCCAAACCAAACCAAAAACGAACGGTCGGTGAAAGAAAACGAAGACGTAAAACAAACAAAAAAACCACACACACACAAAACCAAACAATTGACAGATAAATAAATAAATAGTCAAAAAAGCAAAAG
>NC_092559.1:63373194-63375694 GCF_037038585.1 Patagioenas fasciata
GTTAGGGTTAGGGTTAGGGGTTAGGGTTAGGGTTAGGGTTAGGGATTAGGGGTTAGGGTTAGGGTTAGAGGTTACGGTTAGGGCTAGGGTTAGGGTTAGGGGTTTGGGGTTAGGGTTAGTGTTAGGAGTTGGGGTTAGGGCTAGGGTTAGGGGTTAGGGTTAGGGTCAGTAGGGTTAGGGTCATTAGGGTTAGGGTTAGGGTCATTAGGGTTAGGGTTAGGTTTAGGCTTAGCGTCATTAGGGTATGGGTCATTAGGGTTAGGGTTAGGGTTAGGGTTAGGTTCATTAGGGTAAGGGTCATTAGGGTTAGGGTTAGTGTTAGGGTTAGTGTTAGGATCATTAGGGTTAGGGTTATGGTCATTAGGATTAGGGTCATTAGGGTTGGGGACATTAGGGTTAGGGTCATTAGTGTTGGGGACATTAGGGTTAGGGTTAGGGTTACGGATTGGGTATAGGCTTTAGGGTTAGAGTTAGCTTTAGATTTAGGGTTAGGGGTAGGGTTAGGGGTTAGGGTTAGGTTTAGGGTTAGGGATTAGGGGTTAGGTTTAAAGTTAGGGGTTAGGGTTAGGGTTAGGCTTAGGGTCATTAGGGTTAGGGTCATTAGGGTTAGGGTTAGGGTTAGGGTCATTAGGGTTAGGGCCATTAGGGTTAGTGTTAGGGTCATTAGGGTTAGGGTCATTAGGGTTAGGGTTAGGGTTAGGGTCATTAGGGTTAGGGTCATTAGGGCTGGGGACATTAGGGTTAGGCTTAGGGTTAGGGTTACAGATTGGGTATAGGCTTTAGGGTTAGAGTTAGCTTTAGATTTAGGGTTAGGGTTAGGGTTAGGGTTAGGGGTAGGGTTAGGGTTAGGGTTGGCGTTAGGGTTAGGGTCGTTAGGGTTACTGTATGGGTTAGGGTTAGGGTTAGGGTTAGGGTTAGGGTTAGGGTTAGGGATAGGTATAGTGTTAGGGTTAGGGTTAGGGTTAGGGTTAGGGTTAGGGTTAGGGTTAGGGTTAGGGTTCGGGTTAGGGTTAGGGTTAGGGTCATTAGGGTTAGGGTTCGGGTCAGGGTTCGGGTTAGGGTTAGGGTTAGGGTTAGGGTCATTAGGGTTAGGGTTAGGGTTAGGGTCATTAGGGTTAGGGTTATGGTTAGGGTTAGGATTAGGGTTTAGGGTTAGGGTTAGGGTTAGGGTTAGGGATAGGTATAGGGTTAGGGTTAGAGTTAGCTTTAGATTTAGGGTTAGGGTTAGAGGTTAGGGTTAGGGTTAGGGTCATTAGGGTTAGGGTTAGTGTTAGGGTTACGGTCATTAGGGTTAGGGTCATTAGGGTTAGGGTTAGGGTTAGGGTTAGGGTCATTAGAGTTAGGGTTAGGGTTAGGCTTAGGGTTAGGGTTAGGGTTAGGGTCATTAGGGTTAGGGTTAGGGTTAGGGTTAGTGTTAGGGTTAGGGGTAAGGTTAGTGTCATTAGGGTTAGGGTCATTAGGGTAAGGGTCGTTAGTATTAGGGTTAGGGTTAGGGTTACGTTAGGGTTAGGTTAGGGTTAGGGGTTAGGGTTAGGGCTTATGGTTAGGGGTAGGGTTAGGGTTAGGGTTAGGGTTAGGGTTAGGGTCAGGTTAGGTTTAGGGTTAGGGTCATTAGGGTTAGGGTTTGGGTTAGGGTTAGGGTTAGGGTTAGGGTTAGGGATTAGGGGTTAGGGTTAGGGTTAGAGGTTAGGGTTAGGGCTAGGGTTAGGGTTAGGGATTAGGGGTTAGGGTTAGGGTTAGAGGTTGGGGTTAGGGCTAGGGTTAGGGTTAGGGGTTAGGGGTTAGGGTTAGTGTTAGGGGTTAGGGTTAGGGCTAGGGTTAGGGTTAGGGGTTAGGGTTAGGGTCAGTAGGGTTAGGGTCATTAGGGTTAGGGTTAGGGTCATTAGGGTTAGGGTTAGGTTTAGGCTTAGGGTCATTAGGGTATGGGTCATTAGGGTTAGGGTTAGGGTTAGGGTTAGGGTTAGGTTCATTAGGGTAAGGGTCATTAGGGTTAGGGTTAGTGTTAGGGTTAGTGTTAGGATCATTAGGGTTAGGGTTATGGTCATTAGGATTAGGGTCATTAGGGTTGGGGACATTAGGGTTAGGGTCATTAGTGTTGGGGACATTAGGGTTAGGGTTAGGGTTACGGATTGGGTATAGGCTTTAGGGTTAGAGTTAGCTTTAGATTTAGGGTTAGGGTTAGGGTTAGGGGTTAGGGTCATTAGTGCTAAGGACATTAGGGTTAGGGTTAGGGTTACGCATTGGGTATAGGCTTTAGGGTTAGAGTTAGCTTTAGATTTAGGGCTAGGGTTAGGGTTAGGGGTTAGGGTTAGGTTTAGGGTTAGGGATTAGGGGTTAGGGTTAAAGTTAGGGGTTAGGGTTAGGGTTAGGCTTAGGGTCATTAGGGTTAGGGCCATTAGGGTTAGTGTTAGGGTCATTAGGGTTAGGGTCATTAGGGTTAGGGTTAGGGTTAGGGTCATTAGGGTTAGGGTCATTAGGGCTGGGGACATTAGGGTTAGGC
>NC_092559.1:63398194-63400694 GCF_037038585.1 Patagioenas fasciata
TTAGGGGTTAGGGGTTTGGCTTAGGGTTAGGGTTGATGGTTAGGGCTAGGGTTAGGGTTAGGGTTAGGGTCATTAGGGTTAGGGTCATTAGGGTTAGGGTTAGGGTTAGGGTTAGGGGTTAGGGTTAGGGTTAGGGTTAGGGTAAGTGTTAGTGTTGGGGTTAGGGTTAGGGTTAGGGTTAGAGGTTAGGGTTAGGGTTTAGGGTTAGTGGTAGGGTTAGGGTTAGGGTTTAGGTTTCGGGTTAGGGTTAGGATTTAGGGTTAGGGATAGGTTATTAGGGTCAGGGTTAGGGTTAGGGCTGAGGGTTAGGTTTAGGGTTAGGGTTTAGGGTTAGGGTTAGGGTTAAGGGTTAGGATTCGCGTTAGAGTTAGGGTCAGGGTTAAGGTTGGGGTTAGGGTTAGGTTATTAGGTTCACGTTTAGGGTTAGGGTTAGGGTTAGGGATTGGGTATTAGGGTTACGGTTCGGGTTAGGGGTTAGGGTTAGAGTTAGGGTTAGGGTTAGGGGTTAGGGTTAGGGTCGTTAGGGTTAGGGTTATGGTTAGGGTTTAGGGGTAGGGTTAGGGTTTAGGCTTAGGGTTAGGGTTAGGGTCAGGGTTAGTGTTAGGTTTAGGGTTAGGGTATTAGGGTTAGGGTATTAGGGTCAGGTTTAGTCTTAGGTTTAGGGTTAGGGTTAGGGGTTAGGGGTTAGGGGTTAGGGTTAGCGTTTATGGTTAGGGTTAGGGTTAGGGTTCGCGTTAGAGTTAGGGTTAGGTTTAGGGGTTAGGGTAAGGGTTAGGGGTTAGGGTTAGGGTTAGGGTAATTAGGGTTAGGGTTATGGTTAGGGTTTAGGGGTACGGTTAGGGTTTAGGGTTAGGATTAGGGTTAGGGTCAGGGTTAGGGTTAGTTTTAGGGTATTAGGGTTAGGGTATTAGGGTCAGGTTTATTCTTAGGGTTAGGGTTAGGGTTAGGGATAGGGTATTAGGGTTAGGGTTAGGGTTAGGGTAAGGGATTAGGGTTAGGGTTAGGGTTAGGGTTAGGTGTTAGGGGTTAGAGGTTAGGGTTAGGGTTATGGTTAGGATTAGACTTAGGGTTGGGGTTAGGGTTAAGGTTAAGGTTAGGGTCATTAGGGTTGGGGTTAGGATTAAGGTTAGGGTTAGGTATAGGGTTTAAGGTTAGAGTTAGCTTTAGATTTAGGTTTAGGGTTAGGGTTAGGGTTAGGGTTAGACTTAGGGTTAGGGTTAGGGATTAGGGGTTAGGGTTACGGATAGAGGTTAGGGTTAGGGCTAGGGTTAGGGTTAGGGGTTAGGGGTTAGGGTTAGGGTTAGGGGTTAGGGTTAGGGCTAGGGTTAGGGTTAGGGTAGGGATAGGGTTAGGGGTAGGGATTGGTTATAGGGTTTAGGGTTAGAGTTAGCTTTAGATTTAGGGTTAGGGTTATGGTTAGGGGTTAGGGTTAGGGTTAGGTTTAGGGTCATTAGGGTTAGGGTCATTAGGGTTAGGGTTAGGGTCATTAGGGTTAGAGTCATTAGGGTTAGGGTTAGGGTCATTAGGGTTAGGGTCATTAGGGTTAGGGTTAGGGTCATTAGGGTTAGGGTCATTAGGGTTAGGGTTAGGGATTAGGGTTAGGGCTAGGGTTAGGGTTATGGTTAGGGATAGGTATAGGGTTAGGGTTAGAGTTAGCTTTAGATTTAGGGTTAGGGTTAGGGTTAGAGGTTAGGGTTAGGGTCATTAGGGTTAGGGTCATTAGGGTTAGGGTTAGGGTCATTAGGGTTAGGGTCATTAGGGTTAGGGTTAGGGTTAGGGTTAGGGTTAGGGTTAGGGTTAGGGTTAGAGGTTAGGGTTAGGGTCATTAGGGTTAGGGTCATTAGGGTTAGGGTTAGGGTTAGGGTTAGGTATAGTGTTTAGGTTTAGGGTTAGGGTTAGGGTTAGGGTTAGGGTTAGGTTAGGGTTAGGGATTGGAAATAGGGTTTAGGGTTAGAGTTAGCTTTAGATTTAGGGTTAGGGTTAGGGTTAGGGACATTAGGGTTAGGGTTAGGGTTAGGGTTAGGTTAGGGTTAGGGATTGGGTATAGGGTTTAGGGTTAGAGTTAGCTTTAGATTTAGGGTTAGGGTTAGGATTAGAGTTAGAGGTTAGTGTTAGGGTTAGGGTTAGGGTTTAGGATTAGGGTTAGGGTTAGGGTTAGGGTTAGGGTTAGGGTTAGGGTTTAGGGTTAGGGTTAGGGTTAGGATTAAGGTTAGGTATAGGGTTAGGGTTAGGGTTAGGGTTAGGGTTAGGGTTTAGGGTTAGGGTTAGGGTTAGGATTAAGGTTAGGTATAGGGTTAGGTATAGGGTTAGGGTTTAGGGTTAGGGTTAGGGTTAGGGTTAGGGATAGGGTATTAGGGTTACGGTTCGGGTTAGGGGCAGGGTTAGGGTTAGGGTTAGGGTTAGGGTATTAGGGTTAGGGTATTAGGTTTAGGGTATTAGGGTCAGGTTTAGTCTTAGGGTTAGGGTTAGGGATAGAGTATTAGGGTCAGGGTTAGGGTTA
>NC_092559.1:63415694-63418194 GCF_037038585.1 Patagioenas fasciata
AAAGATAGGGTATTAGGGTTAGGGTTAGGGTTAGGGATTAGGGTTAGGGTTAGGGTTAGGGTTAGGGGTTAGGGGTTAGGGGTTAGGGTTAGGGTTTATGGTTAGGGTTAGGGTTAGGGTTAGGGTTAGGGTTAGGGGTTAGGGTCAGGGTTAGGGGTTAGGGTTAGGGTTAGGGTAATTAGGGTTAGGGTTATGGTTAGGGTTTAGGGGTAAAGTTAGGGTTTAGGGTTAGGGTTAGGGTATTAGGGTTAGGGTATTAGGGTCAGGTTTAGTCTTAGGGTTAGGGTTAGGTTTAGGGTATTAGGGTTAGGGTATTAGGGTCAGGTTTAGTCTTAGGGTTAGGGTTAGGGATAGGGTATTAGGGTTAGGGTTAGGGTTAGGGTTAGGGATTAGGGTTAGGGTTAGGGTTAGGGTTAGGGTTAGGGTTAGGGTCATTAGGGTTAGGGTCATTAGGGCTAGGGTTAGGGTTAGTGTTAGGGTTCGGGATTAGGGGTTAGGGTTAGGGTTAGGGGTTAGGGTTAGGGTTAGGGGTTAGGGTCATTAGGGTTAGGATTAGGGTCATTAGGGTTAGGGTTAGGGTTAGGGTTTAGGGTTAGGGTTAGGGTTAGGGTCAGGGTTAGGGTTAGGGTTAGGGTTAGGGTTAGGGTATTAGGGTTAGGGTATTAGGGTCAGGTTTAGTCTTAGGGTTAGGGTTAGGGTTAGGGATTAGGGTTAGGCTTAGGGTTAGAGGTTAGGGTTAGGGTTTAGGGTTAGGGTCATTACGGTTAGGGTTAGGGTTAGGGTCATTAGGGTTATGGTTAGGGTTAGGGTTAGGAATAGGGATAGGGTATTAGGGTTAGGGTTAGGGATAGGGTTAGGAATTAGGGTTAGGGTTAGTGTTAGAGGTTAGGGTTAGGGGTTAGGGTTAGGGTCATTAGGGTTAGGGTTAGGGTTAGGGTTAGGGTAATTAGGGTTAGGGTTAGTGTTAGGGTCATTAGGGTTAGGGTTACGGGTTAGGGTTACGGGTTAGGGTTAGGGTTTAGGGTTAGGGTTAAGGGTTAGGGTTCGCGTTAGGGTTAGGGTCAGGGTTAAGGTTAGGGTTAAGGTTAGGGGTAGGGTTAGGGTTAGGGTTAGGGTAAGGGTTAGGGTTGGGGTTAGGGTTTGGCTTAGGGTTAGAGGTTAGGGTTAGGGTTTAGGGTTAGTGTTAGGGTTAGGGTTAGGGATAGGGTATTAGGGTTACGGTTCGGGTTAGGGGTTAGGGTTAGGGTTAGGGTTAGGGTTAGGGTTAGGGTTAGCGCCATCAGTGTTAGGGTTATGGTTAGGGTTTAGGGGTAGGGTTAAGGTTTAGGGTTAGGGTTAGGGTTAGGGTCAGGCTTAGGGTTAGGGTTAGGGTATTAGGGTTAGGGTATTAGGGTCAGGTTTAGTCTTAGGGTTAGGGTTAGGGATAGGGTATTAGGGTTAGGGTTAGGGTTAGGGTTAGGGTTAGGGTCATTAGGGTTAGGGTCATTAGGGTTAGGGATTAGGGTTAGGGTTAGGGTTACGGTTAGGGGTTAGGAGTTAGGGGTTAGGGTTAGGGTTTAGGGGTTAGGGGTTAGGCTTAGGGTTAGGGTTTATGGTTAGGGTTAGGGTTAGTGTTAGGGTCATTAGGGTTAGGGTCATTAGGTTTAGGGTTAGGGTTAGGGTTCGAGATTGGGGTTAGTGTTAGGGTTAGGGGTTAGGGTTAGGTTTAGGGGTTAGGGTCATTAGGGTTAGGGTTAGGGTCATTAGGGTTAGGGTTATGGTTAGGGTTTAGGGGTAGGGTTAGGGTTAGGTTTAGGGTTAGGGTATTAGGGCTAGGGTATTAAGGTCACGTTTAGTCTTAGGGTTAGGGTTAGGGATAGGGTATTAGGGTTAGGGTTAGGGTTAGGGTTAGGGATTAGGGTTAGGGTTAGGGTTAGAGGTTAGGGTTAGGGTTTAGGGTTAGGGTCATTAGGGTTAGGGTTAGATTAGGGTTAGGGTCATTAGGGTTAGGGTTAGATTAGGGTTAGGGTTTTTAGGGTTAGGGTTAGGGTTAGGTATAGGGTTAGGGTATTAGGGTTAGAGTTTGGGTTACGGTTAGGGTTAGGGTTAGGGTTCGGGATTAGGGTTTAGGGTTAGAGTTAGGGATAGGGTATTAGGGTTACGGTTCGGGTTAGGGGTTAGGGTTAGGGTTAGGGTTAGGGTTAGGGTTAGGGTTAGGGTTAGGGTTAGGGTTAGCGCCATCAGGGTTAGGGTTATGGTTAGGGTTTAGGGGTAGGGTTAAGGTTTAGGGTTAGGGTTAGGGTTAGGGTCAGGCTTAGGGTTATGGTTAGGGTATTAGGGTTAGGTTATTAGGGTCAGGTTTAGTCTTAGGGTTAGGGTTAGGGATAGGGTATTAGGGTTAGGGTTAGGGTTAGGGATTTGGGTTAGGGTTAGGGTTAGGGTTAGGGGTTAGGAGTTAGGGGTTCGGGTTTGCGTTTGGGTTTATGGTTAGGGTTAGGGTTAGTGTTAGGGTCATTAGCGT
>NC_092559.1:63448194-63450694 GCF_037038585.1 Patagioenas fasciata
TAGGGTTAGGGTTAGGGGTTAGGGGTAGGAGGTTAGGCTTAGGGTTAGGGTTTATGGTTAGGGTTAGGGTCATTAGGGTTAGGGTTAGGGTTAGGGGTTAGGGTTAGGGTTAGGGTTAGGGTTTAGGGTTAGGGTTAGGGTTAGGGTTAGGGTTAGGGTTAGGGTATAGGGTTAGGGTTAGGGTTAGGGTTAGGGTTCAGAATTAGGGTTAGGGTTAGGGTCATTAGGGTTAGGGTTAGGGTTAGGGTTAGGGTTTGGGTTAGAGGTTAGGTTTAGGGTTAGGGTTAGGGTTAGGGTTAGGGTTAAGAATTAGGATTAGGGTTAGGGTCATTAGGGTTAGGGTTAGGGTTAGGGTTAGGCTTAGGGTTTGGGTTTGGGTTAGGGTTAGGGTTAGGGTTAGGGATAGGGTTAAGAATTAGGGTTAGGGTTAGGGTTAGGGTCATTAGGGTTAGGGTTATGGTTAGGGTTTAGGGGTAGGGTTAGGGTTTAGGGTTAGGGTTAGGGTTAGGGTCAGGATTAGGGTTAGCGTTAGGGTTAGGGTATTAGGGTTAGGGTTAGGGTTAGGGTTAGGGTCAGGGTTAGGGTTAGGGTTAGGGTTAGGGTATTAGGGTTAGGGTATTAGGGTCAGGTTTAGTCTTAGGGTTAGGGATAGGGTATCAGGGTTAGGGTTAGGATTAGGGTTAGGGATTAGGGTTAGGGTTAGGGTTACAGGTTAGGGTTAGGGTTTAGGGTTAGGGTCATTAGGGTTAGGGTTAGGGTTAGGGTTAGGGTCATTAGGGTTAGGGTTAGTGTTAGGGTCATTAGGGTTAGGGTTAGGGTTAGGGTTAGGGTTACGGTTAGGGATAGGGTATTAGGGTTAGGGTTCGGAATAGGGTTACGGATTAGGGTTAGGGTTAGGGTTAGGGTTTAGGGTTAGGGTCATTAGGGTTAGGGTTAGGGTTAGGGTTAGGGTTAGGGTCATTAGGGTTAGGGTTAGGGTTAGTGTTAGGGTCATTAGCGTTAGGGTCATTAGGTTTAGGGTTAGATTAGGGTTAGGGTTAGGGTTTGGGATTAGGGGTTAGGGTTAGGGTTAGGGTTAGGGTTAGGGTTAGGGTAAGGCTCATTAGGGTTAGGGTTAGGATTAGGGTTAGGCATTAGGGTTAGGGTTAGGGATTAGGGGTTAGGGTTAGCGTTAGGGTCATTAGGATTAGTGTTAGGGGATAGGGTTAGGGTTAGGGTTAGGGTTAGCGGTAGGATTAGGTTAGGGTTAGGGTTAAGGTTAGGGTTAGGGTCATTAGGGTTAGGGTTAGGATTAGGGTTAGGGTTAGGTATAGGGTTTAAGGTTAGAGTTAGCTTTAGATTTAGGTTTAGGGATAGGTTAAGGGGTTAGGGTTAGGGTTAGGGTTAGGGATTAGGGTTAGGGTTAGGGTTAGGGGTTAGGGGTTAGGGGTCAGGGTTAGGGGTTAGGGGTTATGGTTAGGGGTTAGGGGTTAGGGTTAGGGGTTAGGGGTTAGGGGTTAGGGTTAGGGTTAGGGTTAGGGTTAGGGTTAGGGTTAAGAATTAGGGTTAGGATTAGGGTTAAGAATTAGGGTTAGGGTTAGGGTTAGGGTTAGGGTTAGGGTTAGGGTTAAGAATTAGGGTTAGGATTAGGGTTAAGAATTAGGGTTAGGGTTAGGGTTAGGGTTAGGGTTAGGGTTAGGGTTAGCGTATTAGGGTTAGGGTATAAAGGTCAGGTTTAGTCTTAGGGTTAGGGTTAGGGTTCGGGATAGGGTATTAGGGTCAGGCTTAGTGTTAGGGTTAGGGATTAGGGTTAGGGTTAGGGTTAGGGGTTAGGGGTAGGAGGTTAGGCTTAGGGTTAGGGTTTATGGTTAGGGTTAGGGTTAGGGTCATTAGGGTTAGGGTTAGGGTTAGGGGTTAGGGTTAGGGTTAGGGTTAGGGATTAGGGGTTAGGGCTAGGGTTAGGGGTTAGGGTTAGGGTTTAGGGGTTAGGGATTAGGGTTAGGGTTAGGGTTAGGGTTAGGGTTAGGGTTAGAGTTAGGTTCATTAGGGTTAGGGTCATTGGGGTTAGGGTTAGGGTTAGGGTTCGGTATTAGGGGTTAGGGTTAGGGTTAGGGATTAGGGTTAGGGTTAGGGTTAGGGGTTAGGGTCATTAGGGTTAGGGTTAGGGTTAGGGTCATTAGGGTTAGGGTTATGGTTAGGGTTTAGGGGTAGGGTTAGGGTTTAGGGTTAGGGTTAGGGTTAGGGTTAGCGTATTAGGGTTAGGGTATAAAGGTCAGGTTTAGTCTTAGGGTTAGGGTTAGGGTTCGGGATAGGGTATTAGGGTCAGAGTTAGTGTTAGGGTTAGGGTTAGGGTTAGCGTATTAGGGTTAGGGTATAAAGGTCAGGTTTAGTCTTAGGGTTAGGGTCAGGGTTCGGGATAGGGTATTAGGGTCAGAGTTAGTGTTAGGGTTAGGGATTAGGGTTAGGGTTAGGGTTAGGGGTTAGGGGTAGGAGGTTAGGCTTAGGGTTAGGGTTTATGGTT
>NC_092559.1:63460694-63463194 GCF_037038585.1 Patagioenas fasciata
CTGCTGAGGATTAATGAAAGAATTCGTGAGCTTGTCTGGTTTGTTCAAAAGCGGATATATCTGCTACTGCCACAAGTTTGTCTATAATGCTGTTTCCCTCTACTAGACCACCTGGTATGTTAGTATGGCTTTTTATATGCATGATAAATACTGGTGCTGTCCTATAATCTAATACGTTCCACAAATCTAACAATGCTTCAAACAATAAGGAATTGGAAACTCGCTGCAAAAGTGCTCTATGTATTCTTTGTACAATTCCCACAACATAAAGAGAATCTGTTACCAGATTAACTGGAGAGTTATGCCATTTTTGCAATGCTGCTAAGCATATTGAGGGCAGTTTCTTTTAATATGTCCTGTCTGTTTGCAAGTAAAACATGCTAGGCCACAAGAAGGGCTTCGGCCTTTCATTGCAGGCTTAAGTGCTGCAGCCAAGGCTGCAGCGTGGGCTTGAGCATGTATTTTTGCTTTTTCTACCTCCTGTTGCATAATTGGTACCTGTGTGCAAGCTTCCACCATCTCTGCTAAAGAAGCAGTTTTTCCCAAACCGGCTAATATCTGTTGGCATTGGGTGTTTGCATTCATCATAGCCAAATCTTTCCCCACAGCAGCTTTTGCCTCTGGAGTCACGTTAGGAGAGGCATCTATCACTTCTTTTAAACGATCCACAAATGTCATATATGGTTCCCCAGGATCCCACTCTATTGTAGAATAGGGTGGCACAGGGTTACCTCTATTTGGCAATTCTTTCACTGCCGCCAAGGCAAGCCCTTGCGTTTGCTGCAAAATCCTTGGATGAAGTGCTGCCTGAGTAGCACCATCCACATATTGCCCACGACCCAGTAACTGGTCCATGCTAGCTAACCACAATGGATCATCAGATGGTAAACGAACATTTTCTAATACTGCCAATTCCACTTTCCCCTGCCACTTGTCCAAGAACAGCAAATACCCCGTTGGAGGAAGCAATAACTCCATCAATGCCCTAATATCTGTTTGAGTTAGTACTTGCCCCTTGAAAAATGAATTGATTAGCTGCATCACATGCTTATTATCCATACCATATTGCATAACTGCACTTTGCAATTGCTTAACCGTTTTCCAATCAAAAGGCGACCACTGCCTTTGTCCTCTATTATCTATGTGCACTGGCATTGCTGTAATACTACCAGGTAACATGATCCCTTCAATAGTTGCATCTCTGATTACCCCTTGCCAACGTTGCCCTGCATTATAAGAATGATCTCGAGGAATATCTCTACCCTGATGCACAGGGGCAGCACCCAAATTATCATTATTATCACTGCTATACAATTCCCTTGTGTTTCCCTGTGGATCAGTAAGTCGACGCATATTTGCAAACCGATCTACTAACCCAGTCTCCAGCCCTTTTCCATATCGCGCTCTCAAATATTCATCTGCTTCTCTTACAGACCACATCCCATCTTCAACACATTGTCTAGCCCATTTTTGTATTCGCTCCCTTTTAATACGGAGCTCCTCGGGAGTGAGGTCTAATTCCGCCCCCTCCCTTTCCTGTTTTCCCCGTTTTTCACATTCCCTGCCAGTTGCCTCCAGCCCGTCCTTAATTGCATCTGACGCCTTTTTATATGCTATTAACCGCGAAGTTTTACTGTTACCGCCATCTAGTCGTTTCATAGCTTCTAGAACTTCTTGCATCTGGCTCTCCTGCCGTCTCGGTAAGTCCTTCAGGCTCTGCACACGGCTCTCCTCCTGGAACTCAGGGCGATTCTGCGGTGCTCCGTCCTGGTGTTCCATCGGGTCCTCCGGCAAAGGCACGTCGGCTGGATTAACTTGTCCTGGCTTGTTGAAACTTGCCGGTTGCTGCCATTCATTGTCGGAGCCAGGCAATGGCTCAACGGGCGCAGAGGGTATAATTTGCTCTCCGCCCCAGAACTCCAGATCTGATACGGGACATACCAGCGGTGTTGATTCTTCGGAGTTCTCGGAGGGTGGGCAGCTCGCGGCGGGCGGCTCCGAGGGGACGGCACACAGCTCCGGCTCCTCTGAGACTTCCTGCATTAGCTGCCTGACCTCCCGCCAGGGTCCGGCGAGATCGCAAGCCTCGCGGCTCCCCCTTGTAACCGCTTCCCATAGTTCGGTCCCTATGTCCTCCCATGTACCGGGAGAAAAAAATTCGTCCGTCGAACGAACACAGCCCTTACGCTGGGCGAATAGTAAAAGGCGCTCCACCGCGTCTTTTTCCAAAATTCTTCCTGTTCTTGCAGCCAGCTGCAGAATACTTCTCACTATTATTTTTTCTTCCACGGATGCCGTGTTTCCCATGCCACCTGCTTCTTCGTAGGCCTACTTTCCGCTATGATTGAGCGCTGGGCTGGTGTCGCCCCCAAGTGGCGTCCTCGCGTCTTCACTTCCTGCGATCTTGCTTCGATACGAAGTATCACGTCGGGGTCACCAAAGTGTTGCTTTATCCATGCGAGCCACGGAACCTGACACACCAATATGATGTTCACAGAGT
>NC_092559.1:63558194-63560694 GCF_037038585.1 Patagioenas fasciata
TTAGGGTTTAGGGTTAGAGTTAGGTTGAGATTTAGGGTTAGGGTTAGGGTTAGGGTTAGGGTCATTAGGGTTAGGGTTAGGGTTAGGGTTAGTGTCATTAGGGTTAGGGTTAGGATTAGGGTTAGGGTTAGGTATACGGTTTAGGGTTAGAGTTAGCTCTAGATTTAGGGTTAGGGTTAGAGTTAGGCATTAGGGTTAGGATTAGGGTTAGAGTTAGGTTGAGATTTAGGGTTAGGCTTAGGGTTAGGGTTAGGGTTAGGGTTAGGGTTAGGGTTAGGGTTAGGGTCATTAGGGTTAGGGTTAGGGTTAGGGTTAGGGTTAGGGTTATGGTTAGGGTTAGGGTTAGGGTTAGGGTCATTAGGGTTAGGGTTAGGGTTAGGGTTAGGGTTAGGGTTAGGGTTAGGGTTAGGGTTAGGGGTTAGGGTTAAGGTTAGGGTTAGGGTTTAGGGTTAGAGTTAGGTTGAGATTTAGGGTTAGGCTTAGGGTTAGGGTTAGGGTTAGGGTCAGGTTAGGGTTAGGGTTAGGGTCATTAGGGTTAGAGTTAGGGTTAGGATTAGGGTTAGGGTTAGGTATACGGTTTAGGGTTAGAGTTAGCTCTAGATTTAGGGTTAGGGTTAGGGTTAGGCGTTAGAGTTAGGGATTAGGGGTTAGGGTTAGGGTCATTAGGGATAGGGTCATTAGGGTTAGGGTTAGGGGATAGGGTTAGGGTTAGGGTTAGGGTTAGGGTTAGCGTTAGGATTAGGTTAGGGTTAGGGTTAGGGTTAGGGTTAGGTGTTAGGGTTAGGGTTAGGGTTAGGTGTTAGGGGTTAGGGTTAGGGTTTGTGTTAGGGTTTAGGGTTAGGTTTAGGGTTAGGGTTAGGGTTAGGGTTAAGGTTAGGGTTAGGGTTAGGGATTAGGGGTTAGTGTTATGGTTAGGGTTAGGGTTAGGGTTTAGTTTAGGGTTAGGGATTAGGGGTTAGGGTTAAGGTTAGGGCTTAGGGTTAGGTTTACGGTTAGGGTTAGGGGTTAGTGCTTAGGGTTAAGGTTTGGGTTAGGGTTTAGGGTTAGGGTTAGGGTTACGGTCATTAGGGTTATGGTCATTAGGGTTAGGGTTAGGGTTAGGGTTTAGGGGTTAGGGTTAAGGTTAGGGCTTAGGGTTAGGTTTACGGTTAGGGTTAGGGGTTAGTGCTTAGGGTTAAGGTTTGGGTTAGGGTTTAGGGTTAGGGTTAGGGTTACGGTCATTAGGGTTATGGTCATTAGGGTTAGGGTTAGGGGTTAGGGTTAGGGTTAGGGTTAGGGTTAGAGTTAGGGTTAGGGTTAGGGATTAGGGGTTAGGGTTACGGTTAGGGGTTAGGGTTAGGGTTTAGTTTAGGGTTAGGGATTACTGGTTAGGGTTAGGGTTAGGTGTTAGTGATAGGGCTAGGGTGGCGGTTAAAGTTTAGGGGTTAGGGGATAGGGTTAAGGTTAGGGTTAGGGTTAGCGGTAGGATTAGGTTAGGGTTAGGGTTAGGGTTAGGGTTCGGGTTAGGGTTAGGCTTGGGGTTGGATTTAGGTTGGGATTAGGGTTAGGGTTAGGTTTCGGTTAGGGTTAGGGATTGGGTATAGGGGTTAGGGTTAGGGTTCGGGTTAGGTTTAGGGTTGGGGTTGGGTTTAGGTTGGGATTAGGGTTAGGGTTAGGTTTCGGTTAGGGTTAGGGATTGGGTATAGGGGTTAGGGTTAGAGTTACCTTTAGATTTAGGGTTAGGGTTAGGGGTTAGGGTTAGTGTTAGGGTTGGGGTTAGGGTTTAGGATTAAAGGTTAGGGTTAAGATTAGGGTTAGGGGTTAGGGGTTAGGTGTTATGGTTAGGGATACGGTTAGGGGTTAGGGTTAGTGTTAGGGTTAGGGATTAGGGGTTAGGGTTAGGGTTAGGGATTAGGGGTTAGGGTTAGGGTTAGAGGTTAGGGTTAGGGCTAGGGTTAGGGGTTAGGGGTTAGGGTTAGTGTTAGGGGTTAGGGTTAGGGCTAGGGTTAGGGTTAGGGGTTAGGGTTAGGGTCAGTAGGGTTAGGGTCGTTAGGGTTAGGGTTAGGGTTAGGGTTAGGGTTAGGGATAGGGTTAGTGTTAGGGGTTAGGATTAAGGTTAGGGTTAGGGTTAGGGATAGGGTTAGGGTTTGGGGTTAGAGTTAGGTTGAGATTTAGGGTTAGGCTTATGGTTAGGGTTAGGGTTAGGGTCAGGTTACGGTTAGGGTTAATGTCATTAGGGTTAGGGTTAGGGTTGGGGTCATTAGGGTTAGGGTCATTAGGGTTAGTGTTAGGTTTAGGGTTAGGGGTTAGGGTTAAGGTTAGGGTTAGGGTTAGGGTTTAGGGTTAGAGTTAGGTTGAGATTTAGGGTTAGGGTTAGGGTTAGGGTTAGGGTTAGGGTCATTAGGGTTAGGGTTAGGGTTAGGGTTACGGTTAGTGTCATTAGGGTTAGGGTTAGGATTAGGGTTAGGGTTAGGTATACGGTTTAGGGTTAGAGTTAGCTCTGGATTTAAGATTAGGGTTA
>NC_092559.1:63615694-63620694 GCF_037038585.1 Patagioenas fasciata
GGGTTAGGGTCATTAGGGTTAGGGTCATTAGGGTTAGGGTCATTAGGGTTAGGGTTAGGGTTAGGGTTCGGGATTAGGGGTTAGTGTTAGGGTTAGGGGTTAGGGTTAGGTTTAGGGGTTAGGGTCATTAGGGTTAGGGATAGGGTTAGGGTTAGGTTTAGGGTTAAGGTTAGGGTTAGGGTTAGGGTTAGGGTTTAGGGTTAGCGTTAGGATTAGGGTCAGGGTTAGGGTTAGGGTTAGGGTTAGGGTATTAGGGCTAGGGTATTAGGGTCAGGTTTAGTCTTAGGGTTAGTGTTAGGGTTAGGGATAGGGTATTAGGGTTAGGGTATTAGGGCTAGGGTATTAGGGTCAGGTTTAGTCTTAGGGTTAGGGTTAGGGTTAGGGATAGGGTATTAGGGTTAGGGTTAGTGTTAGGGTTAGGGATTAGGGTTTTGGTTAGGGTTAGGGGTTAGGGGTTAGGGGTTAAACTTAGGGTTTATGGTTAGGGCTAGGGTTAGGGTTAGGGTTAGGGTCATTAGGGTTAGGGTCATTAGGGTTAGGGTTAGGGTTAGGGTTAAGGTTAGGGTCATTAGGGTTAGGGTTAGGGTTAGGGTCATTAGGGTTAGGGTTAGGGTTAAGGGTTAGGGTTAGGGTTAGAGTTAGGGTAAGGGTTAGGGTTGGCGTTAGGGTTAAGCTTAGGGTTAGAGGTTAGGGTTAGGGTTTAGGGTTAGTGGTAGGGATAGGGTTAGGTGTTAGGGTCATTAGGGTTAGGGTTAGGGTCATTAGAGTTAGGGTTATGGTTAGGGTTTAGGGGTAGGGTTAGGGTTTAGGGTTAGGGTAAGAATTAGGGTCAGGGTTAGGGTTAGGGTTAGGATTAGGGTTAGGGTATTAGGGCTAGGGTATTATGGTCAGGTTTAGTCTTAGGGTTAGGGTTAGGGTTAGGGTTAGGGATAGGGTATTAGGGTTAGGGTTAGGGTCATTAGGGTCATTAGGGTTAGGGTTAGGGTTAGGGTTAGGGTTAGGGTTTAGGGTTAGGGTTAGGGTAAGTGTTAGGGTTGGGGTTAGGGTTAGGCGTAGGGTTAGAGGTTAGGGTTAGGGTTTAGGGTTAGTGGTAGGGTTAGGGTTAGGATTAGGGTTTAGGTTTAGGGTTAGGGTTAGGATTTAGGGTTAGGGATAGGGTATTAGGGTCAGGGTTAGGGTTAGGGCTTAGGGTTAGGGTTAGGGTTAGGGTTAGGGTTAGGGTTAGGGTTAAGGTTAGGGATTAGGGTCAGGGTTAGGGTTAGGGTTAGGTTTAGGGTATTAGGGTTAGGGTATTAGGGTCAGGTTTAGTCTCTAGGGTTAGGGTTTGGGATAGGGTATTAGGGTTAGGGTTAGGGTTAGGGATTAGGCTTTGCGTCAGGGTTAGGGTTAGGGGTTAGGGGTTAGGGGTTAGGGTTAGGGTTTATGGTTAGGGTTAGGGTTAGGGTCATTAGGGTTAGGGTCGTTAGGGTTAGGGTTAGAGTTCGGGATTAGGGGTTAGGGTTAGGGTTAGGGGTTAGGGTTAGGGTTAGGGGTTAGGGTCATTAGGATTAGGATTAGGGTCATTAGGGTTAGGGTTATGGTTAGGGTTTAGGGGTAGGGTTAGGGTATAGGGTTAGGTTTAGGGTTAGGGTTAGGGTTAGGGTATTAGTGTTAGGGTATTAGGGTCAGGGTTAGGGTTAGGGTTAGGTTTAGGGTTAGGGTATTAGGGTTAGGGTATTAGGGTCAGGTTTAGTCTTAGGGTTAGGGTTAGGGATAGGGTATTAGGGTTAGGGTTAGGGTTAGGGATTAGGGTTAGGGTTAGGGTTAGGGTTAGGGTTAGGGGTTAGGAGTTAGGAGTTAGGGGTTAGGGTTAGGGGTTAGGGGTTAGGGTTTAGGGTTAGGGCTAGGGTTTATGGTTAGGGGTAGGGTTAGTATTAGGGTCATTAGGGTTAGGGTCATTAGGGTTAGGGTTAGGGTTAGGGTTAGGGTTCGGGATTAGGGGTTAGTGTTAGGGTTAGGGGTTAGGGTTAGGTTTAGGGGTTAGAGTCATTAGGGTTAGGGTTAGGGTCATTAGGGTTAGGGTTATGGTTAGGGTTTAGGGGTAGGGTTAGGGTTTAGGGTTAGGGCTAGGATTAGGGTCAGGGTCAGGGTTAGGGTTAGGTTTAGGGTTAGGGTATTAGGGCTAGTGTATTAGGGTCAGGTTTAGTCTTAGGGTTAGGGTTAGGGATAAAGTATTAGGGTTAGGGTTAGTGTTAGGGTTAGGGATTAGGGTTTTGGTTAGGGTTAGGGGTTAGGGGTTAGGGGTTAGGCTTAGGGTTAGGGTTTATGGTTAGGGCTAGGGTTAGGGTTAGGGTCATTAGGGTTAGGGTCATTAGGGTTAGGGTTAAGGTTAGGGTCATTAGGGTTAGGGTTAGTGTTAGGGTCATTAGGGTTAGGGTTAGGGTTAGTTTTAGGGTCATTAGGGTTAGGGTTAGGGTTAGGGTTAGGGGTTAGGGTTAGGGTTAGGGTTAGGGTAGGGGTTAGGGTTGGGGTTAGGGTTAGGCTTAGGGTTAGAGGTTAGGGTTAGGGTTTAGGGTTAGTGGTAGGTATAGGGTTGGGGGTTAGGGTTTAGGGGTAGGGTTAGGGTTTAGGGTTTGGGTAAGACTTAGGGTCAGGGTTAGGGTTAGGGTTAGGGTTAGGGATAGAATATTAGGGTTAGGGTTAGGGTTAGGGATTAGGGTTAGGGTTAGGGTTAGAGGTTAGGGTTAGGGTTAGGGTCGTTAGGGTTAGGGTTAGGGTTAGGGTTAGGGATAGGGTTAGGTTTAGGTTTAGGGATAAGTTTAGGGTTAGGGTTAGGGTTAGGGTTAGGGTTAGGGTTAGGGTATTAGGGTTAGGGTTAGGGTTAGGGTTCGGGATTAAGGGTTAGGGTTAGGGTTAGGGTTAGGGTTAGGGTTAGGGTTAGGGTTAGGGTTAGGGTTAGGGTTAGCGCCATCAGGGTTAGGGTTATGGTTAGGGTTTAGGGGTAGGGTTAACGTTTAGGGTTAGGGTTGGGGTTAGGGTCAGGCTTAGGGTTAGGGTTAGGGTATTAGGGTTAGGGTATTAGGGTCAGGTTTAGTCTTAGGGTTAGGGTTAGGGATAGGGTATTAGGGTTAGGGTTAGGGTTAGGGATGAGGGTTAGGGTTAGGGTTACGGTTAAGGGTTAGGAGTTAGGGGTTAGGGTTAGGGGTTAGGGGTTAGGGTTTAGGGTTAGGGTTAGGGTTAGGGTTAGGGTTAGGGTTAGGGTCATTAGGGTTAGGGTCATTAGGGTTAGGGTTAGGGTTAGGGTTCGGGATTAGGGGTTAGTGTTAGGGTTAGGGGTTAGGGTTAGGTTTAGGGATTAGGGTCATTAGGGTTAGGGTTAGGGTTAGGGATAGGGTTAGGGTTAGGTTTAGGGTTAAGGTTAGGGTTAGGGTTAGGGTTAGGGTTTAGGTTTAGCGTTAGGATTAGGGTCAGGGTTAGGGTTAGGGTTAGGTTTAGGGTTAAGGTTAGGGTTAGGGTTAGGGTTAGGGTTAGGGTTTAGGGTTAGCGTTAGGATTAGGGTCATTAGGGTTAGGGTTAGGGTTAGGATTAGGGATTAGGGTTTGGTTAGGGTTAGGGGTTAGGGTTAGGGTTAGGGTTAGGGTTAGTCTTAGGGTTAGGGTTAGGGTTAGGGATAGGGTATTAGGGTTAGGGTTAGGGATAGGGTATTAGGGTTAGGGTTAGTGTTAGGGTTATGGATTAGGGTTAGGGTTAGGGTTAGGGTTAGGGGTTAGGGGTTAGGGGTTAGGCTTAGGGTTAGGGTTTATGGTTAGGACTAGGGTTAGGGTTAGGGTTTATGGTTAGGGCTAGGGTTAGGGTTAGGGTCATTAGGGTTAGGGTAATTAGGGTTAGGGTTAGGGTTAGGGTTAGGGTCATTAGGGTTAGGGTTAGTGTTAGGGTCATTAGGGTTAGGGTTAGGGTTAGGATTAGGGATTAGGGTTTGGTTAGGGTTAGGGGTTAGGGGTTAGGAGTTAGGCTTAGGGTTAGGGTTTATGGTGAGGGCTAGGGTTAGGGTTAGGGTTAGGGTCATTAGGGTTAGGGTCATTAGGGTTAGGGTTAGGGTTAGGGTTAAGGTTAGGGTCATTAGGGTTAGGGTTAGTGTTAGGGTCATTAGGGTTAGGGTTAGGGTTAGGGTTAGGGTTAGGGTAAGGGTTAGGGTTGGGGTTAGGGTTAGTGTTTAGGGTTAGGGTAAGAATTAGGGTCAGGGTTAGAGTTAGGGTTAGGTTTAGGGTTAGGGTATTAGGGCTAGGGTATTATGGTCAGGTTTAGTCTTAGGGTTAGGGTTAGGGTTAGGGATAGGGTATTAGGGCTAGGGTTAGGGATAGGGTATTAGGGTTAGGGTTAGTGTTAGGGTTAGGGATTAGGGTTAGGGTTAGGGTTAGGGGTTAGGGGTTAGGGGTTAGGCTTAGGGTTAGGGTTTATGGTTAGGGCTAGGGTTAGGGTTAGGGTTTATGGTTAGGGTTAGGGTCATTAGGGTTAGGGTAATTAGGGTTAGGGTAATTAGGGTTATGGTTAGGGTCATTAGGGTTAGGGTTAGTGTTAGGGTCATTCGGGTTAGGGTTAGGATTAGGGTTAGGGTTAGGGGTTAGGGTTAGGGTTAGGGTTAGGGTAAGGGTTAGGGTTGGGGTTAGGGTTAGGGTTAGGGTTAGAGGTTAGGGTTAGGGTTTAGGGTTAGTGGTAGGGTTAGGGTTAGGGTTAGGGTTTAGGTTTAGGGTTAGGGTTAGGATTTAGGCTTAGGGATAGGGTATTAGGGTTAGGGTTAGGGTTAGGGGTTAGAGTTAGCGGTTAGGGTTAGGGTTTAGGGTTAGGGTTAGGGTTAAGTGTTAAGGTTCGTGTTAGAGTTAGTGTCAGGTTTAAGGTTAGGGTTAGGGTTATGGTATTAGGGTCAGGTTAAGGGTTAGGGTGTCGAGGGTTAGTATTGCGGGGTGACAATCAACCCCTGGCAGATGTATTGTTAACCTCCTCTCCCCGCCACTTCCCCCTTT
>NC_092559.1:63650694-63653194 GCF_037038585.1 Patagioenas fasciata
TGACCCTAGCCCTAATGAGACTAACCCCTAACGTAACCCCAATAACCCGAACCCTAACCCTAATGACCCTATCTCTACTAAATCTAACCCTAACCATAACCTAAACCCTAACCCTAAACCCTAACCCTAACCCTAACCTAACCCTAACCCTAGACACTAACCCTAATACTAATCCTAAACCTAACCCAAAACTTAACTCTAACCCTAACCTTAACCATAACCCTAATGACCCTAGTCCTAATGACCCTAACTCTAACACCAATAACCCTAGCCCTCACCCTAACCCTAACAACCCTAACTCTAATAATCCTAACCCTAACCCTAAACCCTAATCCTAAACCCTTACCCTTACCCTTACCCTAACCCTAACCCTAACACTAACCGTCACTTAACCCTAACTATAAACCTAACCCTAACCCTAACCCTAATCCTAATGCTAACCCTAACCGTAAACATAACCTTAACCTTAAACCGTAACCATAACCGTAACAGTAACCCTAACCATGACCCTAAACCCTAACCCTAACCCTAAACCTAACCGTAGAGCCTAACACTAGACCCTAACCTTACCCCTAACCCTAGGCCCTAACCCTAACCCGTAACCCTAACCGTAACCCTAACCCTAATCGTAACCGTAAACCTCACCCTAACCCTAAATCCTAACCATAACCCTAAACCTAACTCTAACCCTAAACCCTATAATCAACCCTAACCCTAAACCTAACCCTAACCCAAATAATCTAACCCTAAATCTAACTCTAATAACCCTAAGCATAACCCAAAACCTAATAACCCTAACCCTAAACCTAATAGCCTTAAGTTTAATAACCCTAACCCTAACACTAACCGTAATACCCCTAACTCTAATAACACTAACTGTAACCCTAACACGAAATCCTAACCCTAACCCAGCCTAACACTAAACCCTAAACTTAACCCCAAACCTAGGTCATAACCCTAACCCTAATCCTAAACCTAATCCTAACCCTTACCCTAACCCTTACCCTAATGACCATACCCCTAATGGCACTAACCCGAACACTAAACTCAAACCCTTACCCTACACTCTATCCCGAAATCTAAACCTAACCCTAACCCTAAACCTAATGCTAACCGTAACCATAACCCTAATATATCCTTAACCCTAAACCCTAACCCTAACCCTAACACTCAAACACTAACCCTAACCCTAACTCTAACCCTAACCCTAGAACCCTACCCTAACCCAAAACCTGACTCTAACCCTAAACTTAAGATAACCCTAATGACCGTAACCCCTAAGCCTAACCCCAATAACGCTAACCCTACCTCTAATAACCCGAACCCGAACCCTAACCTTAACCCTAACGCTAATAACCCTAACGCTAGTAACCCTAACCCGAACCTTAACCCTAAATTCTAACCCTAACCCTGAACCGTGACCCTATCCCTAAACCCTAACCCTAACACTAGACCCTATCCCTAATACTAATCCTAAACCTAAACCAAAACCTAACCCTAACCTTAACCATAACCTTAATGACCCAAGCCCTAATGACCCTAACCACTAACCCTAGCCCCAATAACCCTAACCCTAACCCTAACTCTAATAACCCTAACTCTAATAACCCTAGCCCTAAACCTGAATTGAAAACCTAACCCTAGAGCCTAGCCCTAGGCCCTAACCCTAAACCTAATCCTAGGCCCTAACCCCAACCCTAATCCTAACCTTAACCCTCGCCGTAAACATAACCCTAACCCTAATCCTAACCTAACACTAACTCTAAACCTAACCCTAACTCCAAACATAGAGCCTGACCCTAGGTCCGAATCCTAATGCTAATACTAACCCTAAACCTAACCCTAACGTTAACTCTAATAACCCTAACCTGAAACCTAACCCTAATAACCCTAACTGTAATAGCCCTAATCCTAACGCTAACCCCAATCCTAAACCATAACCATAACCCTAACGCTAACCCTATCCCTAAGCTTAACCACAATAACCCTAACCCTAGCCCTAATCCTAAACCTAATAACCCTAACCCTAACCCTAGTAACCCAAACCTAACCCTAAATCTAACCCTTACACTAACCGTAAACCCTAACTGTAAGCCCAACCTTAACATTAAACCCTAAGTCTAACCCTAAACCTTGCCCTAACCTTACCCTGAACTGGAACCTTAACCCTATCTCTAACCCTAAGTCCTATGCCTAACCCTAACCCTGAATCTGACCCTAAACCTATCCCTAACCCTAATCACAACCACCCTAATGACCCTAACACTAAACCTAACACTAACCCTAACCCCTAACCTCAACCCTAACATAACCCTAATTGTAACCCTAACCCTAGCCCTAACCCTAACCCTAACACTAACCCTAAACCCTAACCCTAACCGTAACCCTAACCCTAAACCAACCCTAACCCTAAACCGTAACCCTAAATCTAAACCTAACTCTAACCCTAAACCAACCCTAACCCTAAACCGTAACCCTAAATCTAAACCTAACTCTAACC